>NW_011494855.1:2011169-2039827 GCF_000754665.1 Bison bison bison | reverse complement strand
GACTGATCTTCTTTAGAATGGACTGGTTGGATCTCCTTGCAGTCCAAGGGACTCTCAAAAGTCTTCTCCAACACCAGAGTTCAAAAGCATCAATTCTTCGGCACTCAGCTTTCTTCAGAGTCCAACTCTCACATCCATACATGACCACTGGATAAACCATAGCCTTGACTAGATGGACCTTTGCTGGCAAAGTAATGTCTCTGCTTTTCAATATGCTATCTAGGTTGGTCATAACTTTTCTTCCAAGGAGTAAGCATCTGTAATTTCATGGCTTCAGTCACCATCTGCAGTGATTTTGGAGCCCCAAAAAATAAAGTTTGACACTGTTTCCACTGTTTCCCCATCTATTTGCCATGAAGTGATGGGACCAGATGCCATGATCTTAGTTTTCTGCATGTTGAGCTTTAAGCCAACTTTTTCACTCTCCTCTTTCACTTTCATCAAGAGGCTCTTTAGTTCTTCTTCACTTTCTGTCATAAGGGTGGTGTCATCTGCATATCTGAGGTAATTGATATTTCTCCCGGCAATCCTGATTCCAGCTTGTGCTTCTTCCAGCCCAGCATTTTTCATGATGTACTCTGCATGTAAGTTAAATAAGCACGGTGACAATATACAGCCTTGACATACTCCTTTTCCTATTTAGATCTGAAAATTTTCATTCACCACATAATGACATCACAGATAGAATAAAACTCTAGCATGGGGGCTAACTAATGTAAAACAACAGCCATTACCTGAGAGAGATCCACTGTGTAAAGGTGAATGGAGCTCCCAAAACTCACTAATGATTTGGTGACTAAAAGAAGACTTTAATGATTCTGAGTCTGCAAAAATACATCAAAATGCCAACCAAGATGACAAGGGAAATTTTCTCTTCAAAATGGCAAAGAGTATGAATGCTTCCTTTTCAGAACTTTTTTCACAATACTAATTTCTGTGTAATTCCCTGTTTTCTCAGTCACTCTGGTGTCTGGCCCTTTGTGACCCCATGGACTTGTAGCCCACCAGGCTCTTCTATCTATAAAATTTCCCAGGCAAGTATACTGGAGTGGGTTGCCATTTCCTTCTCCAGGGTGTCTTCCAAACCCATGGATCAAACCCAGGTCTCCTGCAGCTCCTGCATAGGCAGGCAGATTCTTTACCACTGAGCCACTAGGGAAGCCTGTAGCCAAAACAGAGATACACAACATACTTAGTCTTGACTCATTCTAGTGGAAAAAAAAAAAAAAAACAGTGCTTGTTTTCCTAATTCTGAACTTAACACTAAGTTTTGCATAGGTGGTAGAGAAAGTTGTTCTATCTATTTTAAAAAGTGACAAATTTCCCCTGAATCAAGATATGTTTTAGGAATGAAATGGCTACCATGGGAGAAGAGTAAGTTAAACATTAAATGGGGCACATAATGGCATTGCTGCAGCAATGGTGACTCTCCAGGGCTAAGCAATGGTGACAACTGATAGAGTGTCTAATTTTCCCAGACTTGGTGGCCATTCATAGTCACAGAGCTAACAATAGTTCACCGACTCTAGCTGAACAGCTGAATATATTAGAATAGGCTCCTGGAGTTAGTAAAATCTACATCATTTATACTTCAGATCAAATATTTGACCCAATGGTGTTGCCCTGGAGAACTTCATACTATGGAAGTATGTACCTCTGGTACATTAAGACCAATAGGTGGGAGGACAATGTAAGTAGCATTCTCTGCTTCTAGCTCAGTCACACTGCACCCCACCATGCTCCCAAATTCTCTCAGCTACTAAAACTGCTGGGGCCAGATGGGGGAAAGATGGGGGTGGGGAGAAAGGAGAAGAAAGATGAGAGAAAAAAGTTGATTGATTGCCTCCACAATAAGGCCAGTCACACACAGATAACTTCAGTGGAATCAGCCTAAGCCTTGTCACCTGAAGACTTCTACCAGCAGAAAGTCTTAACTAAATAGTTAAGCTTTTGAGAGGTCAGGTGAGAGCAGCTTTCTATCTGCCTCTCAAAAGTTTGCTACTCAAGGTGTTGCCCATTGATCAGCAGCATGAGCATCACTGGGAGATTGCTAGAAACTCAGAATCTCTCAGAGGTCTCAGAGGTATTAATATTAAAATAGAATCTGAATCTTAACAAGATCCTTAGTTATTTCATATATACATTAAAGTTTGAGAATGCTTTAAAATGTGCATTCCAGAACAAGAGAACCTGCATATCATCTTAACTATTAAAAGCTCTTGGTCATCTATGTATTTGGTTGCCTAGTGCCTAAGCGACTTGGAGAAAGAGAATAGACTGTGTAGCAACATGGCCCAAAAGCAAACCAATGTCAACATTTTTCAGAGTAGCACTAGTTTATGTCATGGCGATATACAAACTCAGAAATCTCAATGGCTTTATGCCATAGTAATTGGGGATTTTTGTTTTTTGTCACACATGTTGCAACTCAGCATAGGAATAGTGATCTTCTGCTTTATAGGGTTGCCATTTGGAACAAGTGGTCACCAAAGTCACTGTGGCAGGAAAAGATGAAAGTGGCTCACTAGCTTGTTATTATCTTAGCCTAAAAATGACAAACATCAGTCCTGTTTATGAGACACTGGGCAGAACTGGTTAAATAGTGAAGTTCATGAATATTTAGTGACTGCTGCTGCAATCTCCCTATGTGCTCTCATAATTATCATTTAAAAATTTTGGTTTACATTTTCATGTTTCTTCTACAGCAGCTCAGATTCATTAAAGGCCATCTGTTTTGGTTATTCTGCTTATTTTTCCTCTCACTTACTACTGGATTCTTGTTAGAATATGTGTTTTTGTTTGTTTGTTTATTTGTTTTATAGGCTTACTGGGGCTCAAGTCCAGCTTCTGGGATATCTTATGTGGTCTCCAGTGAATTATGAAAGTGCAAATGCCTCTGCCCTTGTGAACTGACATGTCTAAGTCATCAATATATCAGTCTCCAGTTGTCACCCAGCAGAAAGCTCTCAGTTCCACCCAGACCCCCAGACTCAAAGGAAAATTGAATTCAGCCCATCTTTGCAATTTCTTTTAGTTCTTCATGTACCATAAGGACACAAACACATTAAATTCCACTTCCCATCATCATCCAAGATAATTTGCGATCTCTGTAGACCAAGCTATTTCTAGAATCTTCTAGGTACCAATGCTCACTCCTTGGATTCTTGGATGCTATCTCCCCAGGCTCTTCTTTCATGAAGACATGAACTCCTGAGCTGGGCTTCCCTGATGTCTCAGATGGTAAAGAATCTGCCCACAATGTGGGGAACCTGGGATTGATCCCTGGGTTGGGAAGATCCCCTGGAGAAGGGAATGGCTATATTTTTGCCTGGAGAATCCCATGGACAGAGGAGTCCATGGGATCACAAAGAGTTGGACATGGCTGAAGCAACTTAGCATACACACACAAACTCCTGAGCCAGCTTTTTCTACCAGTAACTGGACAGACTGGCCCCATTAGCATTACCTGCCTGTTAAGCCTTGCTGCCACTGCTCAGCACCATAAAGATATACAGTAATATGAGGGAACTAGGGTGCACCTAAATTATAATTTACCCAGAATTTTTACTTTCTCATTTCATAGGAAACAAACTTAGCTTAAGATATTTTATACTCTTTGTACTAAGTCAATTAGGCAGTAAAATGCAGAGATTAGAGCCAAGGTTAGTGGCTCCAGCTTCCAAGGTATTTGTACTGAACAGGTTCAATTTACTCACATCAGCTTCAGTATCAAGGACAGGTAAATGGGAAACAGTCTATGCTGGAATCACAAAAGCAAGAGGAACACACATATATCCATGGATATAGTTACCTCAAGGTCAGAGATGGGGAAGTGGGGTTTGAGAATCAGGTCTCGACAAGGGGCCTTCTGGCTGGTGTCTTTTGAGACAATAGAACAAGACCAAGTTTGGTTCAGAAGTAGTTTTATTTTTCATCATAGAATGGAAAAGTGCACATTGGCACTCAAGAGTACAAGCTCTCCTGGAAAGGCGATGGGCAGGGTCTTGTCAGCAGGGAAGGCGTGGAGTCCTTGCATCTTAACTACAGCTGTGATACAACAGCTTCATAAGGATCTAGTCAGTGGGGAAGGAGTGGAGTTCTCGCAAGTCTGGTACAGCCTCATTGCTCACAACTCTTAATCCAGATCGCAATGTGAGAGGTGCAGCATTTCTGCAGACAGCTCACCACCACATTTTTGTGTTGAAGAGTCAGTTGGGTGTATCCGCTTTGCACTAAGAGCCCTGGTCTGAAGTACCAGGGGGCAAGGTCCCTGCACCCTACAAGCAAGTGAAACTAGATGAAACACAGAGGAAAAGAAAAGGTTAGATTTTATTTTTATTTCCCAGAGTATTGTTAATGGGCTTTGCTGGTTGACAAATCCTTCTTGTGTTGTTTGTCCTGCTCCTCATTCTTGAGAGGTGCTCTGGGTTCAGGTCTGTCTTTTGTAACTATCTCTGCTGATTTGAGGCATCATCATAACTCAGGGAGAGGAGCAGTACTTCTCCCCAGCTGCCTTTAGATGTCTTTGATTGTTCCCAGGCCTTAGCCCTGAGCATTTACCCTGACAACAATTTGTCTAACGTTTTGGACACAAAGGGTACCAGACAGTTTAAGATGCATGACCCAAATATTAGAAGAGAATAATGGTCACATGTCAGCTTTTTCCTGAAAATGAAGGTATTCAGGTTTATTAATTTTTTTTGCTGTAGGCAAAAGTATGCCCTGATGCTGAGGCTCACTGCCTTGGCCTAAATCTCCCTGGTCTCACTTTTGTTGTTTTCCAGAAGAGAAGCTGCAAATTAGAGTGGAGTTCACAAGCATAGTCAAGGGGGTCTGTTGCCCCAGGTTAATTCTCCCAGGGTTGAGGCTCTGGAGCCTCTTCACTCAAGTGAGATATGCCTATGGAGTGATCTCATGTAACTTCAGACATAGTGGATGGTTAGAACCACCAAGTGAGGTCTATTTCACTTAGCAGTGAGCTGATCTTAAGGGCTACTGTTTCTTCAGGTTTTCAGCTTTACCCAGCCTCCTGGCTGGGAGGGGTGGAGGGTCCGAACAGTGGATGCAAGCAGCACCTGGTTACCATATTCTGTGAGAGGTTTAAAGATTTCTCCTACCTGGAGGGCATACTTGAGTTGTTCCATTTCAAGGGGAGATATGGGATTGGTTTACCCTTCTCTTGGTTGTGGGGAATGGGTCTACCTTATGGGAATTCAAATGGGCTTAACTTTAACTTACTCCTTGGGGCTAACCACCCATGGAACAGGGCAATAGAAGCAACTTAATCGTTTTCTTGAGTGTCCTGGCATAGCTTGGTTAACACTCGTTTCAAGGTCTGATTGCATCTCTCTACTTTCACTTGAGACACAAATGCTGGATCATCATTACTTTGCAGGGATCCTGGGCACCCAAACCTGAAGATTATAGTAATATCTTAGCCACTTCAGCTGCTGTTTCTGTTCTAGCAGAGAATGCTTCTGTCCATCTAGAAAATGTGTGTACTAGGACCAAGAGTTACCTGAAATTTCCCAGTAGTCCCGACAGGCAGAGAAACCAATCTTCAAATTTTGGTCAGGATATAGCTCTCTGGTTTCAATGGGCCTTATCTGGGGACCTTTGGGGAGGCTGGTTTTGGGGTTGTTCATTGTACGGACGGTGCAGGTCTCAGCTATCCCATTGATTAAACTTTTCTTGCCAGAAGTTACCATGACCACAAGTAACCAATTATATAGGGATTCCCACCTGGACTGAGTTCCTTGATGAGCCTCCCAGATGGCTTGACAAACTGCAGTTGGGGAATTAAGTATTGTCCATGATCATCAACTAACCACACGTGGCCTCCTAGGCCTCTACCGGAGCCCCCTTTTTTTCAGCTTTGTCTAACTCTTCCTTTGAACAGGCTAGGGAGTATTGGATAGATCTACCCTTGGAGGTATGAGGGATAGTTGCCAAGTTACTGGTTCTAGGGCTGTCCTTTCAGCATTTGCTTCCACCTCATTATTCCCCTTTATTATCTCTGTGTCCCTCTTTGGTGACCCTACAGTGAATCACTGCCACCTATTTGGAAGCTGTATTGTTTCTAAGAGCTTCAATATGCTTGGAAGCCATGTTTCACCTGTTTATTCTCTGCAGTAAGCATACCACTTTCCTTCCAAATAACCCTATGTGCTTGTAGAATGGTGTATGCACATCAAGAATCTGTGCAAATATTCAGTATCTTCCCTGTCCCAAGATCTAAGGCTCAGGTGAGGGCTATCAGTTCTGCCTTTGGGGTAAAAGTCAGCTTTGTGATTTTATGACTTAGATCTGGGACCCCACTGTGTATCCAGTTGGCTTTTTTCCCTTCTCTCATATAACTGTGCCTATCTGTCTTCTTATTCACTGGGCCCAGGTTAGGACAAGGCATAAGCAGGGAAGCTGGATGAAACTCTCAAGGAGCTGGAGGAACTGCAGTCAAGTCAGGAGAAGGGGATGAGAGAGGATGAGACAGTTGGATGGCATCACCAACTCCATGGACTTGAGTTTGAGCAAGCTCCATGAGTTGGTGATGGACAGGGAAGCCTGGCATGCTACTGTCCATGGGGTCACAAGGAGTCAGACACAACTGAGTGGCTGAACTGAACTGAGGAACTGCAGACATGTTTATTCTCTCTTGGCTGGTACAGCACCGGTTCAGCAGATATGAGTACATCGTGATGCATGTGTGCAGTGCTATAAATGATCTCACCTGTTACATAACCATGCAGAGTCATTGTTTACAGAACATGGGGCACGAGTGAGAGAGCATGGGGCAAGAGAGCCTGACCACCACCATCTTGGCTAATTACTATTTCCCTACACCATCTGTGAACAATTCCTCTTCTGCCTTTGGGGGAGGCTTGTTCCTAGGCTGGGGCAACTGAAATAGATCGTGTCTATAGTTTCTGTATAATAATGCTTCAGAGGCCCCATTTCTGTGGGTGGCAGGATTTCATGTGTGACAGGTTTTTTATTTTGTTTTGTTTTTATTTTTTTTTATTGAAGGATAATTGTTTTACAGAATTTTGTTGTTTTCTGTCAAACCTCAACATGAATCATCCATAGGTATACATATATCCCTTCCCTTTTGAACCTCCCTCCCATCTCCCTCCCCATCTCTTCCCTCTAGGTTGATACAGAGCCCCTCTTTGAGTTTTCTGAGCCATACAGCAAATTCCCATTGGCTATCTATTTTACATATGGTAATGTAAGTTTCCATGTTATGCTTTCCATAAATCTCACCCTCTCCTCCCCTGTCTCTCCACATCCATAACTCTATTCTCCATGTCTCTTTCTCCATTGTTGCCCTATAAATAAATTCTTCAGAACCATTTTTCTAGATTTTGTATATATTTGTTAGAATGCAATATTTATCTTTTTCTTTCTGACTCACTTTACTGTGTATAATAGGTTCTAGGTTTATCCACCTCATCAGAACTGACTCAAATGTAGTCCTTCTTATGGCTGAGTAATATTCCATTGTGTATATTTACCACAAATTCTTTATCCATTTATCTGTCAGTGGGCATCTAGGTTGCTTCCGTGTTCTAGCTATTGTAAATAGTGCTTTGGTGAACAATGGGATACATGTGTCTTTTTCAATTTTGGTTTCCTCAGGGTATATGCCTAGGAGTGGGATTGCTGGGTCATATGGTAGTTTTATTCCTAGTTTCTTAAAGAACCTCCATACTGTTTTCCATAGCAGCTGCACCAATTTATATTCCCACCAACAGTGCTCAAGAGTTCCCTTTTCTCCACACCCTCTCCAGCATTTATTGTTTGTAGACTTTTTGATGATGACCATTCTCCCTGATGTGAAGTGATATCTCAATGTGGTTTTAATTTACTTTTCTCTAATAATGAGTGATGTTGAGCATATTTTCATGTGTTTGTTAGCCATCTGTATGTCTTCTTTGGAGAAATGTCTGTTTAGGTCTTTTCCCCACTTTTTGATGGGGTCGTTTGTTTTCCTGGTATTGAGTTGTATGAGCTGCTTGTATATTTTGGAAATTAATCCTTTGTCAATTGTTTCACTTGATATTATTTTCCCCCATTCTGAAGGTTGTCTTTTTACCTTGTTTATAGCTTCCTTTGCTGTGCAAAAGTTTTAAGTTTAATCAGATCCCACTTGTTTACTTTTGTTCTTATTTCTGTTACTCTAGGAGGTGGGTCATAGAGGATCTTGCTTTGATTTATGTCATCGAGTGTTCTGTCTATGTTTTCCTCTAAGAGTTTTATAGTTCCTGGTCTTACATTCAGGTCTTTAATCCATTTTGAGTTTATATTTGTGTATGGTGTTAGGAAGTGTTCTAATTTCATTCTTTTACATGGAGCTGTCCAGTTTTCCCAGCACCATTTATTGAAGAGGCTGTCTTTGCCCCATTGTATATTCTTGGCTCCTTTGTCAAAAATAAGGTACCCATAGGTGCATGGGTTTATTACTTGGCTTTCTATCTTGTTCTGTTGTTCTATATTTCTGTTTTTGTGCCAGTACAATACTGTCTTGATGACTGTAGCTTTGTAGTATAATTTGAAATCAGGAAGGTTGATTCTTCCAGCTCCATTCTTCTCAAGACTGATTTGGCTATTCAAGGTCTTTTGTGTTTCCATATGAATTGTGAAATTTTTTGTTCTAGTTCTCTGAAAAAATGCAATTGATAATTTGATAGGGATCACATTGAATCTAAAGATTGCATTTGGTAGTATAGTCATTTTCACAATATTGATTCTTCCTACCCAGGAATAAGGAATCTCTCTCCATGTCTGTTTATGTCATCTTTGATTTCTTTCATCAGTGTCATAATTTCTGTGTACAGTTCTCTTGTCTCCTTAGGTAAGTTTATTCCTAGATATTTAACTCTTTTTGTTGCAATAGTGATTGGGATTGATTCCTTAATTTCTCTTTCTTATTTTCCATTGTTAGTATATAGAAATGCAAGTGATTTCTGTGTATTGATTTTGTATCCTGCAACTTTGCTAAATTCACTGATCAGGTCTAGTAATTTTCTGGTACTATCTTTAGGGTTTTCTATGTACAGTATCATGTCATGTGCAAACAGTGAGAGCTTTTCTTCTTTTCCAATCTGTATTCCTTTTATTTCTTTTTCTTCTCTGATTACTGTAGCTAGGACTTGCAGAACTATGTTGAATAATAGTTGTGAAAATGGACAGTCTTGTCTTGTTCCTGATCTTAGGGGGACTGCTTTCAGTTTCCCATCATTAAGAATAATGTTTGCTGTAGGCTTATCATTTATGTCCTTATGATGTTGAGGTAGGTTCCTTTATGCCCATTTTTTGAAGAGTTTTAATCATAAATGGGTGCTGAATTTTGTCAAAGGCTTTTTCTGCATCCCTTGAGATGATCCTATGGTTTTTATCTTTAAGTTTGTTAATATAGTGTATCACATTGATTGATTTGCATATATTGAAGAATCCTTGCATTCCCGGAATAAACCCAACTTGATCATGGTGTATGAGCTTTTTGATGTGTTGCTGAATTCTGTTTGCTAAAATTTTGTTGAGGATTTTTGCATCTATGTTCATCAGTGATATTGGCCTGTAGTTTGTGTGTGTGCGTGTGTGTGTTGTCTTTGGTTTTGGTATCAGCATGATGGTGGCCTTGTAGAATGAGTTTGGAAGTGTTCCTTCCTATGCAATTTTTTGAAAGAGTTTTAGAAGGATAGGCATTATCTCTTCTCTAAATGTTTGATAGAATTCTCTTGTGAAGCCATCTGCTCCTGGGCTTTTGTTTTTGGGGAGTTTTTTTTTTTTTTAATCACAACTTCAATGTCAGTGCTTGTAATCAGGTTATTCATAATTTCGATTTCTTACTGGTTCAGTCTTGGAAGATTGAACTTTTCTAAGAATTTGTTCATTTCTTCCAGGTTATACATTTTATTGCAATATAGTTGTTCATAATCATCTCTTATAATCATTTCTATTTCTGCGTTGTCTGTTGTAACCTCTCCTTTTTCATTTCTAATTTTGTTGATTTGATTCTTCTCTTTTTTTATTGATGAGTCTGGCTAAAGATTTGTCAATTTTGTTTATCTTCTCAAAGAACCAGTTTTTAGTTTTATTATCTTTACTATTGTTTCTTTCATTTCTTTTTCATTTATTTCTGCTCAGTTCTTATAATATCTTTCCTTCTACTAATTTTGGGTTTTTTCTTTTCATTATTCTTTTTCCAATTGTTGTAGGTGTAAAGTTAGGTTGTCTATCCAATGTTTTTCTTGTTTCTTGATGTAGGATTGTATTGCTATGCACCTCACTCTTAGGACTGCTTTTGCCGCATCCCATAGGTTTTGAGTATTTGTATTTTCATTGTCATTTGTTTCTAGAAATTTTTTTATTTCCCTTTTGATTTCTTCAGTAACCTGCTGGTTATTTAGAAATGTGTTGTTTATTCTCCATGTGTTTGTGTTTGTGTTTCTTAGTTTTTTTCTTGTAATTGATATCTAGTCTCATAGCTTGTGGTCAGAGAAGATGCTTGATATAATTTCAGTTTTCTTAAATTTACTGAGGTTTGATTTGTGACCCAAGATGTGGTCTATGTTGGAGAATGTTCCATGTGTACTTGAGAAGAAGGTGTATTCTTCTGCCTTTGGATGGAATGTCCTGAAGATATCAATGAGATCCATCCCATCTAATGTATCATTTAAGACTTGTGTTTCCTTATTAATTTTCTGTTTTGGTGATCTGTCCATTGGTGTGAGTGGGGTATTAAAGTCTCCTACTATTATTGTGTTACTGTCAATTTCTCCTTTTATGTCTGTTAGTGTTTGTCATATGTATTGAGGTGCTCTTATGTTGGATACATAGATATTTACAATTGTTGTCTTTCTCTTGGATTGTCTTCCTCTTCCTCCCTAGGTCATTATATAGTGTCCTTCCTTATCTCTAGTAATCTTTATTTTAAGGTCTATTTTGTCTGTTATGAGGATTGCTACTCCAACATTCTTTTGCTTCCCATTTACATGGAATATATGTTTCCATCCTCTCACTTTCAATCTATATGTGTCTTGAGGTCTGAAGTGGAATTCTTGTAGACAGCATATATATGGGTCTAGTTTTTGTATCCATTTGGCCAGTCTGTGTCTTTTGGTTGAAGCAGTTAATCCATTTACATGTAAAGTAATTATTGATATATATGTTCCTATTGCCATTTTCTTAATTGTTTGGGATTGATTTTGTATATCTTTTTTCTTCTCTTGTATTTCTTGACTATATAAATCAGTTTAACATTTGTTGCAAAGCCGGTTTGGTGGTACTGTAGTCTCTTAGCTTTTGCTTGTCTGAAAAGCTTTTTTATTTCTCAATCAATTTTGAATGAGATCCTTGCTGGATACAAGGTACAACGTATAAGATTACCTTGCTGGGTAATCTTGGTTGTAGATTTTTCCCTTTCATTGCTTTAAATATATCCTGCCATTCCCTTCTGGCCTGCAGAGTTTCTACTGAAAGATCATCTGTGAAGTGTATGGGGTTTCACTTGTATGTTACTTGTTGCTTTTCCTTTGATGCTTTAATATTCTTTCTTTGTGTTTAGTCTTTTCTAGTTTGGTTAGTATGTGTGTTGGTGTGTTCTTCCTTGGGCTTATTTTGTATGGGACTCTTTGTGCCTCTCGGACTTGACTGACTATTTCTTTTTCCATGTTGGGGGAATTTTCAACTATAATGTCTTCAAAAATTTTCTCATACCCTTTCTTTTTCTCTTGTTCTTCTGGGACCCCTATTATTTGAATGTTGGTGTATTTGATATTGTCCCAGAGGTCTCTGAGACTATCCTCAGTTCTTTTCATTCTTTTAACTTTATTCTGCTCTTCAGAAGTTATTTCTACCATTTTATCTTCCAGCTCACTGATTCATTCTTCTGCTTCAGATATTCTGCTATTGATTCCTTCTATAGTATTTTGAATTTCAGTAGTTGTGCTGTTTGTCTCTGCATGTTTATTCTTTAATTCTTCTAGGTCTTTGTTAATTGATTCTTGCATTTTCTCCATTTTGCTTTCAAGGTTTTTGATCATCTTTACTATCATTATTCTGAATTCTTTTTCAGGTAGTTTGCCTATTTCCTCTTCATTTATTTGGACTTCCGTGTTTCTAGTTTGTTCTTTCATTTGTGTAGTATTTCTCTGCCTTTTCATTATTTTTTTTTTTAAACTTATTGTGTTTGATGTCTCATTTTCCCAGGCTTCAAGTTTGAATACTTTCTTCCTTTTGGTTTCTGCCGTCTAAGGTTGGTCCAGTGGTTTGTGTAAGCTTTGTATAGGGTGAGATTTATGCTGAGTTTTTGTTTGTTTGTTTTTCCTCTGATGGGCAAGGCTGAGTGAGGTGGTAATCGTGTCTGCTGATGATTGGGTTTGTATTTTTGTTTTGTTGTTGTTTTGATGAGGCATCCTGCATAGGGTGCTATTGGTGGTTGGGTGATCCCAGGTCTTGCATTATAGTGGTTTCCTTTGTGTGAGTTCTCACTATTTGACAGCCCCTAGGGTTAGTTTTCTGGTAGTCTAGGGTCTTGGAGTCAGTGCTCCCACTCTAAAGGCTCAAGGCTTGATCTCTGATCAAGAACAAAGATTCCACAAGTGGTTTGTTATGGCATTAAGTGAGATTAAAACAAATATCTAAAAATGAGATATCAAAGCTGAACCCCAGAAAAATGGCAGTTACGAAATCAGGCAAATAATAATTAAGATAATGGAATATACACATATACCTAAATACCCATGAGCAAAGTCAAAACAGTCCAATGAAAATAATGTGCAATAGATTGACCCAGCAAACAAAGGAAATTAGAAATTATATTTACCAGTTAAGAACGAAACTAAAGCACAAACTGGAAAACAAAACTAAAGCAAGGTGCCAAGTGGGGAATAAAGTAATGAAAACAAAACTAACAAATATGTTGAGAGGAAAGGAAAGAAAGAATACATATGCAAAGTTAAATAGAGTAGATGAAGAAGATTTATAGACATTAAAGATTAATTGCAAGGAGAAAAGAACAATTGGAAAGGCAAACAAAGGAATAAATGTAGAAAAAATATAATAGGTTTAAAAAAATTAAAAGTTAAAATTATAAAAAAAGAAAAGATTTTTAAAAAGGGGGGGGAGGGGTGAGAAAGAAGAAAGAAAAAAAGGAAGAAAAACCAGAAAACTCCACAGAATTGCAAAAGTCCAATGTAGATACAGAGGTTTATAACAACAATAAAATGTGTGACTGAATATACACATATACATATACCCCCATAAGCAAAATCAAAACAGTCCAACAAAAGTAAAGTGCAATAGATTGACCTGGTGAACAAAGGGAACCAAAAATTATGTCTACCAGACAAAACTAACTACAGCACAAACTGGAAAAGAAAACTAAAGCAAGGTGCCAATTGCAGTATAAAGCAATGAAAATAGAACTAACAAATATGTTGAGACTAAGGTAAAGAAAGAAAAGAAAGAATAGATATGCAAAGTTAAATAGAGGTAGATAAAGAAGATTTATATATATTAAAGATTAACTGCAAGGGGGAAAGAACAGTAGGGAAAGCAAACAAAGGAATAAATGTAGAAAAAGTAATAATAGGTTTAAAAAAATTAAAATTAAAAAAAGAGGAAAAAAAAAAACCCAACTCCCCAGAACTGCAAAAGCCCAATATAGAGGCAAAGGTTTATAATAACAATAAAAAAGTGACTGAGAAAAGAAAGGAAAAAAAAAAAGCCCAAAAGCTTAGTTAGATTTCATAGTGCCAATAAAATCGACAACTACAACTGATGGTGGGGAGGGAAAAAAAGAGAAAAAAAAAATCTACAGAACAAATCAAAACATAAGAATAATAATTTTTTTTCCTTGGGTCACTGCTGTCAGAGTCCTTTCCCTCACTGGGAGTCACAGTCTACTTCACCTTCCTAGTGAAAGTGAAAGTCTTTCCGTTGTTTCTGACTCTTTGCGACCCCATGGACTGTATATAGAGTCCATGGAATTCTTTAGGCTGGAATAATGGAATGGGTAGCATTTCCCTTCTCCAGGGGATCTTCCCAATCCAGGGATCGAACCCAGGTCTCCTGCATTGCAGGTGGATTTTTTACCAGCTGAGCCACAAGGGAAGCCCAGGATGGCCTCTAACACTGTGCTGATCTCTGGATCTGCTGTGAGGGCAGCTCAGATTCTAATCTGATCCTACTCTTCTGTGTTCTTGCCTCCGATGTCCACTGCTATCAGAACTAGTGTGTTTTCTTTTGAGGGAGCTCTCAATGACCTTTTATATATTCTACAGACATAGAGTCTGCCTGTTGATCGTGTAGATTTAATCTGCAGCTTGTACAGCAGGTGGGAGGGTTTTGGGGTCTTCTTCAATAGTCACACTGCCCCTGGGTTTCAACTGTGGTTTTATATCCACCTCTGGATATGGGTCGTCCACTGGGGTTTGCTCCTGAGGCTGCCCTGGAGGACTTGGGTTTGCCCCTGTGAGGGCCAGGTGTGGAGGTGGTACAGCTGCTTGAGTCACAGGGGTTCTGGCAGCACCAGGTACTCAGAGGAGTTGGCAGCTAGGACAGCAGGAAATATAGTGCTCTAGAAGGGTATGGCAACCAGTATTGGCCAATATACTCCAGTATTCTTGCCTGGAGAACCCCCTCCCAGACAGAAAAGCCTGGCAGTCCACCGTCCACAGGGTCACAAAGAGTCGGACACTACAACAGCGACCCTGCATGCATAGGTGCAAGGCGTTTTTTGCCTGTGGCAACTCTGCCCCAGGGACAGTTGAGAGTGAAGGTAGCTGCTTGCCTTGCAGGGACCCTGGTGGCACCAAGTGTGCAGGGACACGGACTGCCTCTGCCACAGGAGTTATGGCCCTCTCAGAGACTTTTTCTGAGCCTCTTGTAGCTGGTGATCAGAAGGCCTTGCCGGCCAGTATTTCTCCAAAGCTCCACCCATTCAGGCACTTAGAGAGCTTCCTTACCTGGGGTCCTTCTCTGTTGTTCGGCTCATCAGGAACATAAAGGGGCCCCCTGCCTGGGGTCCTACTCTGTAGATTGGCAAGTCAGGTACTTAGAGGCGTACCCTGGGTGGGGTCCTACTCTGTAGTTCAGTGCATCAGGAGTTTGATGGGCCAGCCTCTCTATTGTTCAGCTGCCAATGCTGGCTTGTGCAGGGAGAGAGGCTATAGTGATGGCTACACCCCCTACCCACGACTCAGCAGTATCGCCTTGCTTCCATGGCTGCCCGACTTTCCTCCACAGACATTTCCCACCACAATCTCCTCCCTCACATCCCCTCCATCCATTTCTCTGCAGTCAACAGCAGCCCTCACCCTGCAATTGCTCCACAATCCCTAAATTCCAGCTCCTAGCCACTGCACCATCTAGGATATGTATGGCTGTGGCAAGGACTGTCTGATTCTCATTCCATTCAGGCTGCAACAGATCAGCTGTTTCCCTTGCAGCCTTAACTGTTTTTCCTCTGACTTAGATCACTGATGTGGGGATTGGACCCCTGCTCCCGTTTCCCAACCCGCCGAGGGCGGGTCCAGTCCTATTAATACTCCCATTTCCCCTCCTAGTTCCTTCATCCTACTGAGTTTTGCGTGGATCTATATATTCTTTTCTGCTGGTCAGCTACTCCTGTCCACTCTCAGCTGGTGTTCTGCATGCACTCCTGAGTCCGAAGGTGTATTTCTGATGTATTTGTGGAGAGAGATGTATTACATGTACATCTACTCCTCCGCCATCTTGTTCCTCTCATGTATGACAGGTTTTTATGGTAACCACTGGGTTGTCTAAAAGCACAACCTGAATTTTAATTGACTTCCTGGGGATAGCAATTATGTTCCCTGAGAACTTACTAAAGCCTGGACCATATCCTGACTGACTGACTTTTCAGACTGGGTTCTTAAAACTGCAAGGAGACTATCTCTTAGTGGTTTGATCTTATTGTTTAGAGAAATAAGCATCCACCTGAAAAGAGGTCTCAGCACTTGAGCTAATACCCTAGGGGCAATTCCTCTTCTTTCAGGAATGTAAAGGTCAAAGAGTTTGGCTAAATCTGGGAGGGCCAGGGCAAGGGCTTCAAGTAATTGCTTTTTCAATTCTTAAAAGGTCCCTTTGCATTCTTTATGTATGTGTGCTCAGTCTGACTCTTGCCACCCCATGGACTGTAGCCCACCAGGCTCCTCTGTCCATGGAGTTTTACAGACAAGAATACTGGAGTGGGTTGCCATTTCCTGCTCCAGGAAATCTTCCTGACCCAGGAATCAAATCTGCTATCTCTTTTGGCAGGTGGATTCTTTACCACTGTGCCACCTCAAAGGCTCATCGTCCTTTCCTTTGGACTTTTCATATAGAGGTCTACCTAATGGATCAGAGTGAGGGATCTAGACCCAGCAAAACCAGCCATCCCCAGGAAACCCCCAAGCTGTCTTCTAGTTTTAGGAGGGGAAAGTTTGCAAATGGCTCTTTTCTTTTCCTGGGATAGTCTTCTCTGACCCTCTGTGAGAATGTAGCCTGGATAAGTCACCTTATTTTGTGATATTTGAGCCTTTTCTAGACATCATATACACTTTTATAAATTAGGTATTTCACGGTGGTTACAGTATTTTAGTCAGAGGTCTCCTTAGTTATGTTTGGTGATCAGACTGTTGTCTCTTCTTCAGATGTGGATTTTTCAGATCTTTTGCTAGTTTCCCCAAAGATGGTGGTGGAATTTTTGAACACTTGGGCCAGTACTGTACAGCAGTATTGTTGCTTTTGTTGCATATTTGGGTTCTGCCACTTAAGAGCAAGACTTTCTTGTGACTCTGGGCTAATATAGTAAAGAGGTTTTATTTATTTAAAAAAATTTGGCCACACTGTGTAGCATGTAGGATCTTTGTTCCCAAACCAGGGATCAAACCTGTGCCCCACTGCAGGGGAAGCACAGAGTCTTATAGACAGGACCTCCAGAGAAGTCCCTGGAAGACATCTTTTAAATTTAATACAGAATACTAGATTCTGTGGCCAGCAGGATGTAGGGATTAGGGACACTTATATCCTAGGTGCCTTCATGGACTGCTATGAGACCCTGTACCACCCAGTATTCCTCCTTGGGTTTCTTTCTAGAGAGAATGGGGGTATTACAGACTGATTGGTGTGATCTAACAAGGTCCTTTTCAATGGTTTTTGTTCAGTCCCTAAGTTGTATCCAAGTCTTTGAGACCCCATGAGATCCTATGGACTGCAGCATGCCAGGCTCCTTTGAAAGTGAAAGTGAAAGTCACTCAGTCATGTCTGACTCTTTGCGACCCTGTGAACTATACGTCCATGGAATTCTCCAGGCCAGAATACTGGAGTGGGTAGCTTTTCCCTTCTCCAGCAGATCTTCCCAACACAGGAATCAAACTGGGGTCTCCTGCATTTCAGGTGGATTCTTTACCAACTGAGCTATCAGGGAAGCCAAGGCTCCTCTGTCCTTCTCTATCTCCTGGAGTTTGATCAAACTTATGTCCGTTGAGTCAGTGATGCTGTCTAGCCATCTCATCCTCTCCTGCCCTCTTCTCCTCCTGCCTTCAATATTTCCCATCATCAGGGTCTTCTCTAATGAGTCAGCTCTTTGTACCAGGTGGCCAAAGTATTGGAGCTTCAGCTTCAGCATCAGTTCTTCCAATTAATATTCAGGGTTGATTTCCTTTAGGATTGACTGGTTTGATCTTCTTGCTGTCCAAGGGACTCTCAGGAGTCTTTTCCAGTACTACAGTTCAAAAGCATCAATTCTTTAGTGCTTAGCCTTCTTTATGGTCCAACTCTCACAATTAGGCCCTGTATAATGGGGCAGTGCCCAGCAAGGCTGCCCAATAAAGCCTCTGGATAGAGAGGGTACTGTATTCTATTGAACCATAAATGTCTGGGTTTTATTTAGATGAATTATCAAGGGACTGGCTCCTACAGCTCTTCCTCCCCATCACATGCCTGGGCTTAGATCTCAGGATTTACTCTAGGGAGATTAATTTACTCTATCTGAAGACGCTTGTCCTCCAGCATGAACATCATGATTTTGTGCCCTTTGTCTAAGAGTACATTGCTCTATAGTTTTTCTCCCTTTAGGGGGACAATAGGCACCAATTTATATATCTCTTTCTAGCATATTATAGGTCTTTGGGGGACATACAGGAAGGGATGGGTGAATGCATATTCATCCAATGTGCATTTTAATGGCTTTGTGAATGTCAATTCTTGAACTTTCCCTCATATTCCATAATTTTATAATTCTTGTGATCTGGTGTTCAGAGATTAGTAAGTGGCACCAATGGCATCAGTGTCAACTAAGAATTTAACACGCTTTTCCCCTATGTCCAATGTCAGCTGGGGTTCCTTGTGGGTCAATTGGAATGCCAGCTTAGGACACCGCTGGCCCTATCATTCTTCATCTGTTTGGACCATATTCCTTCAAGGGTTAAGGCCAGGCTCTGTCATCCTAGTTGCCCTTCAGGGGTGACAATAGCATCCTCTTTTCTAGTGTCCCTCATTTTTACACATGGCACAGTGATTGGGTTCTTATTTCCCTAGCTTACTATCCCTTAGTGGGGAATGAGGGTCCCACCAGAATAGAGAGTCTTGTGGACACATAGTCCATATTTTCATGCTAATCAGTTGATGTTGGGAGGCAATAGCCAATAGGTTGGCATGCACCAGGTCCTGTCATCCTCTGATTTTTCCTCCTCTATATTTGGGTTATTAAAAATCCAGTAGGCAACCTCCACCAGATTCGAGAGGTAGTGGTATCTGGATCTATTTATAGTTTCCAAAGTTTACACCTAATGTCAGGGATATTGGGAAATGAAATTCTCACCACAATTGAACTCCCTTCCAATTACTTGGGGTTATTGATAAGATAGACTTCGAGACATTCAAGGCACTGAAGCACTCAAGAAATGCTGGAGAGTTTTCCATTCAGTTTGGTTCAGTCACTCAGTCGTGTCGGACTCTTTGCAACCATATGAATCACTGCACGCCAGGCCTCCCTGACCATCACCAACTCCCAGAGTTCACCCAAACTCATGTCCATCGAGTCAATGATGCCATCCAGCCATTTCAACTTCTGTCATCCCCTTCACCTCCTGCCCCCAATCCCTCCCAGCATCAGGGTCTTTTCCAATGAGTCAACACTTCGCATGAGGTAGCCAAAGTATTGGAGTTTCAGCTTCAGCATCAGTCCTTCCAATGAACACCTAGGACTGACTTCCTTTAGGATGGACTGGTTGGATCTCCTTGCAGTCCAAGGGACTCTCAGGAGTCTTCTCCAACACAACAGTTCAAAAGCATCAATTCTTCAGTGCTCAGCTTTCTTCACAGTCCAACTCTTACATCCATTCATGACCACAAGAAAAACCATAGCCTTGACTAGACAGATATTTGTTGGCAAAGTAATGTCTCTGCTTTTGAATATGCTCTCTAGGTTGGTCATAACTTTCCTTCCAAGGAGTAAGCATCCTCTAATTTCAAGGCTGCAATCACCATCTGCAGTGATTTTGGAGCCCAAAACAATAAAGGCTGACTCTGTTTCCACTGTTTCCCCATCTATTTGCCATGAAGTGATGGGACCAGATGCCATGATCTTAGTTTTCTGAATGTTGAGCTTTAAGCCAACTTTTTCACTCACCTCTTTCACTTTCATCAAGAGGCTTTTTAGTTCCTCTTCACTTTCTGCCTTAAGGGTGGTGTCATCTGCATATCTGAGGTTATTGGTATTTCCCCCGGCAATCTTGACTCCAGCTTGTGCTCCTTCCAGCCCGGCGTTTCTCATGATGTACTCTGCATATAACTAAAATAAGCAGGGTGATACTATACAGCCTTGACGTACTCCTTTTCCTATTTGGAACCAGTCTGTTGGTCCATGTCCAGTTCTAACTGTTGTTTCCTGATCTGCATACAAATTTCTCAAGAGGCAGATCAGGTGGTCTGGTATTCCCATCTATCTCAGAATTTTCCACAGTTTATTGTGATCCACAGAGTCAAAGGCTTTGGCATAGTCAATAAAGCAGAAATAGATGTTTTATGGAACTCTCTTGCTTTTTCCATGATACAGCAGATGTTGGCAATTTGATATGTGATTCCTCTGCCTTTTCTAAAACCAGCTTGAACATCTGGAAGTTCATGGTTCATGTATTGCTGAAGCCTGGCTTGGAGAATTTTGAGAATTATTTTACTAGCTTGTGAGATGACTGCAATTGTGTGGTAGTTTGAACATTGTTTGGCATTGCCTTTTTTAAGGATGGAATGAAAACTGACTTTTCCAGTCCTGTGGCCACTGCTGAGTTTTCCAAATTTGCTGGCATATTGAGTGCAGAACTTTCACAGCATCATCCTTCAGGATTTGAAATAGCTCAACTGAAATTCCATCACCTCCACTAGCTTTGTTCATAGAGATGCTTTCTAAGGCCCATTTGACTTCACATTCCAGGATGTCTGGCTCTGGGTGAGTGATCACACCATTGTGATTATCTGGGTTGTGAAGATCTTTTTTGTACAGATCTTCTGCATATTCTTGCCACCTTTTCTTAATATCTTCTGCTTCTGTTAGGTCCATACCATTTCTGTCCTTTATCGAACCCATCTTTGCATGTAATGTTCCCTTAGTGTCTAATTTTCTTGAAGAGATCTCTAGTCTTTCCCATTCTGTTGTTTTCCTCTATTTCTTTGCATCGATTGCTGAGGAAGGCTTTCTTCTCTCTCCTTGCTATTCTTTGGAACTCTGCAATCAGATGGAATATCTTTCCTTTTCTCCTTTACTTTTCACTTCTCTTCTTTTCACAACTATTTGTAAGGCGTCCTCAGACAACCATTTTGCTTTTTTGCATTTCTTTTCCATGGGGATGCCCTTGATCTCTGTCTCCTGTATAGTGTCACAAACCTCCATCCATAGTTCATCAGGCACTCTATCTATCAGATCTAGGCCCTTAAATCTATTTCTCACTTCCACTGTATAATCATAAGCGATTTGATTTAGGTCATACCTGAATGGTCTAGTGGTTTCCCCTACTTTCTTAAATTTAAGTCTGAATTTGGCAATAAGGAATTCATGATCTGAGCCACAGTCAGCTCCCAGTCTTGTTTTTGCTGACTGTAAAGAGCTTCTTGATCTTTTGCTGCAAAGAATATAATCAGTCTGATTTCAGTGTGGACCATCTTGTGATGTCCATGTGTAGAGTCTTCTCTTGTGTTGTTGGAAGGGGGTGTTTGATATGACCAGTGCATTCTCTTGGCAAAACTCTATAAGCCTTTGCCCTGCTTCATTCCATATTCCAAGGCCAAATTTTCCTGTTACTCCAGGTGTTTCTTGACCTCCTACTTTTGCATTCCAGTCCCCTATAATGAAAAGGACATCTTTTTTGGGTGTTAGTTCTAAAAGGTCTTGTAGGTTTTCATACAACCATTCAACTTCAGCCTCTTCAGTGTTACTGGTTGGGGCATAGGATTGGATTAGCATGATATTGAATGGTTTACCTTGGAAATGAACAGAGATCATTTTGTCGTTTTTGAGATTGCATCCAAGTACTGCATTTCAGACTCTTTTGTTGACCATGATGGCTACTCCATTTCTTCTAAGGGATTCCTGGCCACAATAGTAGATATAATGGTCATCTGAGTTAAATTCACCCATTTCAGTACATTTTAGTTCGCTGATTCCTAGAATGTCTACCTTCACTCTTGCCATCTCCTGTTTGACCACTTCCAATTTGCCTTGATTCATGGACTTAACATTCCAGGTTCCTATGTAATATCACTCTTTACAGCATCATATCTTGCTTCTATCACCAGTCCCATCCACAACTAGGTATTGTTTTTGCTTTGGCTCTATCCTTTCATTCTTTCTGGAATTATTTCTCCACTGACCTCCTGTAGCATATTGTGCACCTATGACCTGGGGTGTTCCTCTTTCAGTATCCTATCATTTTGCCTTTTCATACTGTTCATGGAGTTCTCAAGGCAAGAATACTGAAGTGGTTTGCCATTCCCTTCTCCAGTGGGACTGCCCTGGTGGCTCAGATGGTAAACCATCTGTCTACAATGTGGGAGACCCGGGTTCAGTCCCTGGGTTGGGAAGATCCCCTGGAGAGGGAAAAGGCAATCCACTCCAGTACTATTGCTTGGAAAATCCCATGGACAGAGGAGCCTGGTAGGCTACAGTCCATGGGGTCGCATAGAGTCAGACATGACTGAGTGACTTCACTTTCACTTTCTTTCACTTTCACTTTCTCCAGTGGACCACATTCTGTCAGTCCAAAGTTTACACTTAATGTCAGGGGCACTTTGGGAAAAAAAATTTTCACCAGGATTGCACTTCCTTCCAATTACTGGGGGTCATTGATAAGATAGATTTGGAAATATTCAAGGCACTGAAGCACTTAAGGAATGCTAGAGAGTTTTCCATTGGCTCCTGATTGATATCTTGTTCCAACTGCAGGGTTCCTTCCTTTTACCAGGATTCCTATTGTTATTTAGTCACCAAGTTGTGTCTGACTCTTTTGCAATCCCATGAACTATGGTCACCAGGCTCCTCTGTCCATGGAATTAAAAGAGTCAATTCCTAGGTAGGTTGATAAGAAGTCCAGGGTCTCCAAGTAGGAGAAAGGGGTCTGTGGTTCTCAAAGGGACAATAAGGACATTTTTTTTTTCTATATTGCTTTGCCTTAGTATAACAATGTATCTTGCTCAAGAACATGTTTCTCCTTAACAAGAACCTTCTGACTAATCTTGTTATCTTAAGAGGTTTGTTGTGGGAGTGGATCTGGTAAGACCTTTTTATTATTAATTCTAATCATTGTGACTGCAGCCATGAAATTAAAAGATGCTTACTTCTTGGAAGGAAAGTTATGACCAACCTAGATAGCATATTGAAAAGCAGAGACATTACTTTGCCAACAAAGGTCTGTCTAGTCAAGGCTATGTTTCTTCCAGTGGTCATGTATGGATGTGAGAGTTGGACTGTGAAGAAGGCTGAGCACCGAAGAATTGATGCTTTTGAACTGTGGTGTTGGAGAAGACTCTTGAGAGTTCCTTGGACTGCAAGGAGATCCAACCAGTCCTTTCTAAAGGAGATCAGTCCTGGGTGTTCATTGGAAGGACTGATGCTAAAGCTGAAACTCCTGTACTTTGGCCACCTCATGCAAAGAGTTGACTCATTGGAAAAGACCCTGCTGCTGGGAGGGATTGGGGGCAGGAGGAGAAGGGGATGACAGAGGATAAGATGGCTGGATGGCATCACCGACTCGATGGACATGAGTTTGGGTGAACTCCAGGAGTTGGTGATGGACAGGGAGGCCTGGTGTGCTGCAATTCATGGGGTCACAAAGAATTGACATGACTGAGCGACTGAACTGAACTGAACAGCTGTCTGAGGCTGGGGTTTCCTCTTCCTCCTTTTGGCTGAAAGGGAGGAGTTTTCAGATTTCTGCTGCTAAAACCATAAGAGTTCCCATGGGGTACTCACTAGATCACTGGGGAAGCTGCTACTCTCTGTTGATAGAGGAAGAGATACTGTGGAACCTCCATTAAGGTCCCCCTCAAAAGCAAAGGAAGGAGGAGTTGGGTGGTGATATTTTCTATTATCACTTGCAGTTTACAGGGTTTCCTAATAATGGGATTCCTGGTCTTGAGAATGGCTTACAGGGCTTCTTGATCCACTTCAGAGAAATTAGAGCCAACCTGAAGAAGTTAGATAAGCAATCATGTACTTATCTTGGGACCCTTTTGGACTCAGCCATCCCCTGTGCTTTTTTCTGAGCTTAGGTATAGTATTATCACCCTATTTTGTCAGGCAGTCCTCATTTATTGGACCCTATACTGGTCTTGCCTCTTGGTTCACAAGGCTAGCCACTTTCCTTTAGCAAACTAAAAGTGACTGTGGAGAATAATCTTGTTGACCCCTGTGGGGTCAGCTAGGAGAATAAAAAGTCCTGGTACAGCCCCTATGACCTTTACAGGGATCAGGAGGACAGCACTACTAGCCAGACAGAGAGCAAGACTGCTATGGCTCCTTCTCATCCACAGGTCCCCATTGTCCTGTGGCAGTTGGTACCACAGGCGGGCCAGCCAGAGGCAGTGGGCAGACATTCTATATGAGTTTTAGTTTCTGATTCCTAATAATGTTGTAGTATAATCCCCTCACGGGGGTTCAGTACATATTACTCTGGGGGTTATGCTGTGTGTGAACCAAATCCCACAGTATTCAGTTCCTGGGCAGAGTTGCTCTGAATTCTGTTGAAGGCTGCTGTCATTCTCTCCATCAGTTCAGTTCAGTTTAGTTCAGTCGCTCAGTCGTGTCCGACTCTTTGCAACCCCATGAACCACAGCACGCCAGGCCTCCCTGTCCATCACCAACTCCCAGAATCCACCCAAACAGAGTGAGCTCAAAGATTACAGTCAGTCATTTTCATCAAACCTCCCAAAGCCTCCACCACTGTTTCACTGGAGCTGGGCAATCTTAAAGCCTAGTGAAGAAGTGCATGGTCTATATCATCTGGGTCACTGAAATTTGTTACATAAGCTTTCAAGTTGGGCCTAGCAAGGGTCCCCCTTCCTGGTGTCATTCAAGCCAACAGAACAAGAGTACATTCAGTTCAGAAGCAAAGGAAAGTTTAATTTTTGACCAAAGAATGAAGAGGTACAAGCTTGCACTCTAGAGTACATACTCTTGTAACAAGCCATTGGTGGAACTACTTTATATGGTTTTTATCAACAGGGAAGCAGGTGAAGTTCTTGAAGGTCAGGCACAACTGTGCTGCTCAGAGCTCCAGATCAGTGCAGGGCACAGCACACAGCCTGGAATTGAGGGGTTGTGTCCTGTGTCTCTGCATATGGCCTGCCATCCTGAAATGTTGGGTGCAGCCACCTTGCCCTAGAAACTTTGGTCTGAAGTGTCAGATGTAAGGCCTCTACATAGAATACCCAATGAACAAATGAAACTAGACTAAGTGCAAAGGAAATTTTTTTAAGGTTACACTTTATTACCCAAATTTCACTTTTATGGTCTGGGAATTGTTAATGGGATTTTTTTCAGTGACACTGTCATACGGTTAACCTGAGACATGCTCTGGTTTCACCTTTGACTTGGCCTGTTTCCTGTCCCCAACCTTAAGGAATGAGATGGATGAACATCTAATTTACCCCTACTGCATTGCTGGAAGGGCTAATTGAAAAGGCCAAGTGTCTCTGTAGGAGGGTAGACCAAGAGCCCAGGTACATGATCACAACATGAAACCTGCCTGGATTTCTTATACATAATTAATAAAAACCTCTATGTCTACCTAAGTCTTGTTTATCTTAAAGTTTCATTCTGACAAGAAGAGCAGGATTTCAGCCAGGTTTTGAGAAGAAGGGAAATTTTGGTATGTCAATACTCCAATCAATCCAGAAAGACTGTCCAGGCTAATAACTATTACAGATAGACAAACAAATCCAGTCATACTCTGTGTATAGACACACAGGTTAGCAAGGATACACAAACAATCTGAGACTACTGATGCCTCACAGAGTTAGTCTTTGTGGTTACAATGATGGCCTAGATATTTAGAATGTTTCAGAAGACCAACTAGCTCAACTAATCTTAATGTACAGGTTATACAGTGTAGAGTCACTGATCACCCCAGATCTGACTAATTAAGATCAGTGACACAAAACAGATAAAACAATTATACCACCATCTTGGACCTGCTGACCCTTATGCCCCTACTGTCTTCCTCAGTAGCATCCAGGAAACCATTTGCTATACCATATTGGCTGCCCTTGTAAGTAGAGCCGAGGGAAGGCTGGGATTGCTCACAGATTCTAGTACAGGGCCAAACTCTCCCTACATTTCAGTTTGATATGGTTCTTCTAGGAATGTATTTTCTCAACAAATACAAATGTATTTTACAAAAACTACTCTAAATTTTGACAATAAGAGATAATAAGGAAGTTTTAACTACTTTTGAGATTTTTATACACTATTTAGGGTTGTATAGACCTCTGAGTCTGACACAGAAGCAGGTACTGGACCAAATCTTAGATATTTTCTGATCTGTTTTTATATCAAGTATATGATGCCCTCTCAAAAATGTCACTGTTATATTCATTGTGTTATATCTGAAAATTTTTAAATATAGAAAATGAACAAAATAAGGTAATATTTTAATAGTAACTTAAACATGCTCATTTGCATATATTATACTTTGTAAAAAAAAAAAAATCAAGCTAACCTGAAGGATAAGAGAGCGAGTAAGAATCAGTAAGAAATCTTGGAAGTAGCTTAAACCAACCAAAAGGCCTTTTCAAGAGATAAATTCCTCTGCATAAAGCAATGAGGCCAACCTTTGAGCATTTCCTTCATTCACTTGATCATTCACAATAAACCTATATTAAATGACTACTTCTAAATTTCTGTTTGTTCTCCCTATGATAAGTTAAGCCCCAAGCAGGTAATAGGAATACTATAGTAAGATGACTTGTTTTCAGAAGAAATAAGAAATGGGGTGAGTCAGGAAAGACACAGCAGTGCTACAGAGCTAAGTGAATACTAGATTGAAGGCTATAACTGCTGTTTTGAGTTATAATTGGTGTCAAAGATAATTTTCATTTGATCATCTACATGACAGTGAAGAATTATGAAAGACATTGATAATACAGGATACAGAGAAAATAAAAGTAAAAAGTTATTTTGTCAGTGTTTAGTTGCAGAGGGTATTACAAAAGTGAAAGACCAAAATCCTAAACATTGAGAAGTATAATGAACTCTTAATAGTGATTTTGGATAAAAATATATTCCTAAAGTTACATCTCTGGAGAACTGTTATAAACAGGCAGCTAAATAAATCAACCCATGTTTAACAAATATCTTTCAAAATACAGATTTTATTTTTAACTTGGCAAAGCAGTTCTGCAGCTGTCAATGAATAACTCAGGAAAGTCTTACCAACAAAAGAGCCATTACAAGGATAAGAGAAATTCCAGAAGAATAATAGAAGGCTTACTTAGGGAAAAAATAATAATTTTCACTACATTTAAATACATATTTAGATTTCTCAGCTGTCTGCATAAATGAGAAGACTAGTTTGATGATTCCTATAAAAAGTTTATATAGACTCTGAATATTAAATAGATAAATAAAATATGAAGATTTTTGCTGCTATTTTCAATGAGAAAAGGAAGCCAAGAAAACCAATTGACAATCTTCCCCAATCTTTTAAATTTACGAGAAGTGACATTTTCTAAGACTCTGCTCCCACGTGATTATAATACTTTGTTAAATTGCTTGATCTTTAGGAAGAGTAATTTTCTTCTTATTCTATGGAAGATTCCATAGCATACTTATTAACGTTACAGACTCTGCAGCCAAGTTACCTGGGTTCAAATTCTAGTGCTACCCCTTACCAGCTCTATGACCTAGTTTTTCTACCTCAGTTTCTCATATATAATACTGTAGGAGATAGGAAGAATAAAAGAAAAGCAGGCCCCAGCAATGGCCACAAAAGAAATTTATAATTATTGATAAAGTGGGTGCTATAAGGCATGAGTCTCTTGGAACAAGTCCAGAGGGAACAGTTCATAGTCTTGAAAACAAGATATGATACTGGGGTTGGAAAACCGACCCCAGACTGCTTCTCAACTGGCATCTCAGAGTCACATGTTTTACGTATCTGGTGGAAAATCTATAGATAAGAATACTAGTCTTAGTCACTGATTTGTTACATATTACTGTTTCTTAGTTCAGTTCAGTTTAGTTGCTCAGTCGTGTCTGACTCTTTGTGACCCCATGAATTGCAGCACGCCAGGCCTCCCTGTCCACCACCAACTCCAGGAGTTCACCCAAACTCATGTCCATCAAGTCGGTGATGCCATCCACCCATCTCATCCTCTGTCATCCCCTTCTCCTCCTGCCCCCAATCCCTCCCAGCATTAGGGTCTTTTCCAATGAATCAACCCTTTGCATGAGGTGGCCAAAGTATTGGAGTTTCAGCTTCAGCATCAGTCCTTCCAATGAACACCCATGACTGGTCTCCTTTAGGATGGACTGATTGGATCTCCTTGCGGTCCAAGGGAATTAGTTCAGTTCGGTTCAGTCGCTCAGTCATGTCCAACTCTTTGTGACCCCATGAATCGCAGCACGCCAGTGTTCCCTGTCCATCACCAACTCCAGGAGTTCACCCAGACCCATGAGTCAGTGATGCCATCCAGCCATCTCATCCTCTGTTGTCCCCTTCTCCTCCTGCCCCCAATCCCTCCCAGCATCAGAGTCTTTTCCAATGAGTCAACTCTTCGCATGAGGTGGCCAAAGTACTGGAGTTTCAGCTTCAGCATCATTCCCTCCAAAGAAATCCCAGGGCTGATCTCCTTCAGAATGGACTCGTTGGATCTCCTTGCCGTCCAAGTGACTCTCAAGAGTCTTCTCCAACACCACAGTTCAAAAGCATCAATTCTTCAGCACTCAGCCTTCTTCACAGTCCAACTCTCACATCCATACATGACCACTGGAAAAACCATAGCCTTGACTAGACGGACCTTTGTTGGCAAAGTAATGTCTCTGCTTTTGAATATGCTATCTAGGATGGTCATAACCTTCCTTCCAAGGAGTAAGCATCTTTTAATTTCATGGATGCAGTCACCATCTGCAGTGATTTTGGAGCCCAGAAAAATAAACTCTG
>NW_011494855.1:1984321-2011069 GCF_000754665.1 Bison bison bison | reverse complement strand
AAAATAAACTCTGACACTGTGTCCACTGTTTCCCCATCTATTTCCCATGAAGTGATGGGACCAGATGCCATGATCTTCGTTTTCTGAATGTTGGGCTTTAAGCCAACTTTTTCACTCTCCTCTTTCACTTTCATCAAGAGGTTTTTTAGTTCTTCACTTTCTGCCATAAAGGTGGTGTCATATGCATATCTGAGATTATTGATATTTCTTCCGGCAATCTTGATTCCAGCTTGTGTTTCTTCCAGTCCAGCATTTCTCATGATGTACTCTGCGTATAAGTTAAATAAGCAGGGTGACAATATACAGCCTTGACGTACTCCTTTTCCTATTTGGAACCAGTCTGTTGTTCCATGTCCAGTTCTAATTGTTGCTTCCTGACCTGCATACAGGTTTCTCAAGAGGCAGGTCAGGTGGTCTGGTATTCCCATCTCTTTCAGAATTTTCCACACTTTATTGTGATCCATACAGTCAAAGGCTTTGGCATAGTCAATAAAGCAGAAATAGATGTTTTTCTGGAACTCTCTTGCTTTTTCTATGATCCAGCGGATATTGGCAATTTGATCTCTAGTTCCTCTGCCTTTTCTAAAATCAGCTTGAATATCAGGAAGTTCACAGTTCACGGATTGCTGAAGCCTGGCATGGAGAATTTTGAGCATTACTTTACTAGCAGGTGAGATGAGTGCAATTGTGAGATAGTTTGAGCATTCTTTGGCATTGCCTTTCTTAGGGATTGGAATGAAAACGGACCTTTTCCAGTCCTGTGGCCACTGCTGAGCTTACCAAATTTGCTGGCATATTGAGTGCAGCACTTTCACAGCATCATCTTGCAGGATTTGAAATAGCTTAACTGGAATTTCATCACCTCCACTAGCTTTGTTCGTAATGATGCTTTCTAAGGCCCACTTGACTTCATATTCCAGGATGTCTGGCTCTAGGTCAGTGATCACATCATCATGATTATCTGGGTCATGAAGATCTTTTTTGTATAGTTCTTCTGTGTATTCTTGCCACCTTTTCTTAATATCTTCTGCTTCTGTTAGGTCCATACCATTTCTGTCCTTTATAGAGCCCATCTTTGCATGAAATGTCCTCTTGGTATCTCTAATTTTCTTGAAGAGATCTCTAGTCTTTCCCATTCTGTTGTTTTCCTCTATTTCTTTGCATTGATCACTGAGGAAGGCTTTCATATCTCTTCTTACTATTCTTTGGAACTCTGCATTCAGATGCTTATATCTTTCCTTTTCTCCTTTGCTTTTCACTTCTCTTCTTTTCACAGCTATTTGTAAGGTCTCCCCAGACAGCCATTTTGGTTTTTTGCATTTCTTCTCCATGGAGATGGTCTTGATCCCTGTCTCCTGTACAATGTCATGAACCTCATTCCATAGTTCATCAGGCACTCTATCTATCAGATCTAGTCCCTTAAATCTATTTCTCACTTCCATTGTATAATCATAAGGGATTTGCTTTAGGGACTTAGTTACTCAGTGGTTAATGATCACTTTGTTCTTTGGACTTAAAAGCCACATGAGTTATAGCTTAACTCTCCACACATTCTTTCCTTCACGGCTGAAAGTATTAATAAAACTGGCTTGGGTTCATTTTCAGCATCTTCAACTTGGAGCGGTGTTGGTCCCCTGATCCTCACTTTTCACTGAATTCTTGTGTCTTGTTTCTCATTCTCTCGCCATGTTGTGCTTTCGGTCACCCTGCTTATCAAGCCAGTCTCGACATAATACAAAGTGAGTATGCTAATTATACTATCCATGTCCTATGGTTTTTATAAGGGAAAAAGTCAAAATACTGAGCACAGTGCCTCATAGTATTAGACCTTACTATATATGACCAATTCTACATGGCTCAGCTCTAGAGATAGTGTTAATTATTCTTAATATAATAACTAAAGAAATAGACATTCAAATATAAAGGAGAAAAAGAGAATGGGAGCAGATGATGGACAGGGAGAAAATGCAGAAAAAAGAAGGGAAGATGAAGGTAGACTTTACGGTGAATTTGGATGGAATAAGGGAAAGAAAAAGATATTATCCTTTCTAGAAAAGAAAAAAGTGATGACATCGTGGACATATAACATTTACCCCATTCTCCAGTCTTTTTCATTAGAATTTATATAGGCAGATCATGGCTACCTTGCATTTTAGATATAAAGCTACAACTGAGCCAAAATTCAGCTTAGTTATTGAACTAAAAGCATGATACAATTAATTGTGTAGCTGCACAATAATGCATAAATTAGTCCTTCCTCCAGCAGTCACATGGACTGTTTAGTGGTGACTAGACATAAGATCTGCCAACAATCAATATAAGGAAAAGCTATTATTTCTGAGCTGTGTCACACATTTTTGACTGATTTATTTTCTTCTTTCATCGTACTCAAGTAGTTCATAGAAATCAATCCATGGTATGAAAGTCTATAGAGATAAAAACCAGATCATGAGCTTCTAGAGCAAGGAGTCATCAGTGACAGCTGGGGTGCCCACAGAAAAATCATAAAGTAGAGATACTATTGGAAGTTGGGAGCAGAAATTAAAAATAATATGGCTATTTCATTTTTAAGTTCTTCAGTGTGGTAAATCTGCTTGCAATATTTGTTCTTACTAACACTGAGATTCATCAATGATGTGTGTGTGTTGATCACTCAGTCATGTCCAACTCTTTGTAACCCCACAGACTGTAGCCCACCAGGCTCCCCTGTTCATGGGATTCTCCAGGCAAGAATACTAGACTGGCTTGCCATTCCCTTCTCCAGAGGGTCTTCCCAACCCAGGGATCAAACCCTAGTCTCCTGCATTGCAGGCATATTCTTTACCTTTTAAGCTACAGGGAAGTCCTTATCAATGATGACAAAGAATAATTAGAAGTTTTATTTTCATGAAGCTTCAAATTCATAATTCATTAATTCTTTTGACAAACTTCGAGCATCAATCAATAATTCAAGGTAATTCCAAATTAAGTCCTTAGTGACTTTTCAGTGTGTTAAGTGAGTAATGTCTATCTATTACTTGAGTTACTATAGCTTCTTTTTCCCACAGGAAGGAAAATCATTCAGCCATTTATCCTTCTGAGCATTAGTACAAACCTTATTTTCAGGCTAACTTTATCTTCTGGTTCATTGTAAAAATGAAAACACTTAAATATTTATTAAAATATATGCAAAATTCCAAATATTACCAAAAGATTAAAATTTTTTAACAATGGAGTAAATTATCTTGGAACAACTCCTGGGATTCCCAGGCAAGGCCCCTGAAATATGAAGATCAGGCTTATTTAAACCAGTAAACAATTGAAGAAGAGAAAATCAACAAAGTCCTTCAAAGGATAATACTTTGAGATTTAAGGCATAAAAAGTGGCTCTTGGAAAAACTTAAGACACTCATACATTTTGTAGCATTGATCCTTTTTATGATATTGTAATCATCAAAGTTGAATCTAATGTATTAATATCGCACAACTGTTTTGTCTAAATGTAAAAAACAATGATTAAGAAGTCTATGTTTTAAGAATATTAGTTGTGATTTTAGCCCAGATTTTACTAAGTTTTTTTTAGAATAAAGTTACATATTTTATTTTTCAGAAAACCTCAATCACACCCTACCTCCTCCAAAATTATTTTTGCTTTAGGAGATTCACTTTGTCTATTATTTTTTGTTGTTTCCTTGTATAACAGAGACTCTGTGTTGGAGGGATGGCACTAAGAATTTTGTTTATAGTACTGACTTTACCTTCCTGACAATTTGTTACATTTAATTGTGAATGTAAGAGGATTTCTGAGGGATTCAGAAATTTAGCCAACTGGAGGTTACTTGGTATTCACCTTTCCAGAGAATACAGTAATTATTTGAAGTAGGAAAACACAAAGCCCATGTATCTCAGAACAAAGAACTCTTTTGTATTAAAACTGTGTTAAAGAAATGTTTCTGAAACATACTATTCTGCCCTAATTCTCCAAATGTGTGAACAACCAGGAGCAAATAAAAGTTGTGTCAATACCTTCATTATCTGATATACCAATGAGAAGGCGAATTTTGGAGTTAGTGAAGATATGGTAATTCCTGAGGTTTAACATTAGACTTTTAAAATAACAACTATTCAAGCATACTCATGGAAATCATTGCATATATTAGGTGCTTAAATCCATGTTATTTATGCTCAAGTATTAGTACAAGACTGCTGAGGCTTTCTGGGTAAATGTCTGTGGCTAATAGGAAATATTTTAATAATAGTCATTTCTATACCCTTTCCATTTATGTTTTAGCATTCTGTTTGCAATTGGAAACTTTGTCTTTTAATCTCTGAAGTGATAAACTGATTTTTTTTATAAATGATCGGCTATTTTTACATTATTCAGTACATCAATGCATTTTTTTCTGAGTAGAATCTCATTTCAGTGTACTATGTTTGGACAGCCTGTGCAGGACCCTGCTATGGTCATAAGCCCATCTTTGCATCCAATGCTATTTGTCTAATAAGAATAAAATGGCCTTAGGTGCTAACAGCATCTAGAAGTTTATCAGCATCTAGAAGTTACAGTCAACTCCACCACTCATTTAAAGATGCTTTTGTTGTGTTTAGGCTTGGCTTAAATATCTTAATAATTTATCAGAACTCTCAAAGTGGTTGAGAGTTAATGAACATTTAAGATGACTCAATTAGACTATGCCAAGCAGTTTGCAACCTACACAGCTACAGGAGAGAAACAAATAGACAATCAGCCTGAGTGAGTTGATGATTAACGGCAAGATGATTAACAAAAAATAAAGTGTATCTATTCTCTCTGTCCAGTATAAGAAATAGTTTAAACACAAACTGAGGACAGTTTGATATACTCTTCTTTACAAAAATAGAAGTAGGAACAGGATAAAAACAGAACACAGAGACAGGGGCAGAAAGACAAAAAAAAAATGAAAAGACAATTCTGATACGTACACTTTTCATCCAAACAATTGTAGGTAAAATGTGAATGGATGATTAAATTGTATTCTTATATGAGCTAGGATCTTTGGCAGGGAACTGAAACCAGTGCTTGCCAAGAGTATTCAAAGGATGAGTACTGGGTAGAACATATAATTAAAGGAAATTTTTTTTAAAAATTCAAATATTTCAGGAACAGCAGCTATAGGAACCTGGAATCAAGAACTAGTGAGACATCTCTCTGGGCCACCACCAACAGGATCAATTAGCTCCAATCATATCTTTTCTTTGTGATTCTCAGTTTAGGAAAAAAAATTCTAGAAAGACGGAATCCAACTAGCTTAACTTGGATCATGGGCCATTTGCCTGGAGAAGGGAAGGCCCTTTTATAAAGTCTCATTGCATCATATTCAATGGGATAAGTCCCCCAAAGCAAAGTCACCGTGCCCATCTGTAGGAGGAGGGATGCATGTTGAAAGTGCAAACCAACAAACATCCACAATATGATTCTGTGCAAGTTAGACAGGTAGAAAAAAAATTGAAACCTGGATAACTTAAGAAACCTAGTCTGAACTGGAGTCAAAAAATTGTCTTTGGCAAAAATGGGGGTGGGGAGGCTTAGCTTAAACAATTTCACTAATCCCTTAGTAAGAAAGAAGACTGTTGACCTGAAATTAATAGAAAGCCAGATATTTATCCAGCAAAGATGAGTTTATTCAAGATCAGCAGAGACTGCAATTCAGGATCTGCAACCTTGTACAGACCCCAAGGGCAAGGGAAAGTGAATACTTTTGTCAAGAGGTAAAGGACATTGGGAGGGATATAATAAAAAAGAAAAAAGTTTGTGGCTTTTCATTGGTGGTATCCTTTCCAGAAATGAAGAGGAATTTTTCTTGTTGGGCTCTGCCTTATCCCTCTTGTCTTCCAAATTTGTTTAATTGAGGCTTCTGTATATTAATTTAAAAAAAATTTTTCCCTTTTGATCAAAATCTTTATCTGAGAGTAGCACTGATCAAGGGTCAGGTTTTCCAGTTTCAATGGCTTTTTGTACCTAAGTGTCAGAAAGATCTCTCCTGGATATAACGTCTCACCTTGAAGTGTACAGACTGCAAACTATGAGAGTCATATTCAAGTAACAAGGAGGGTTAGGAAGGAGAACTTTCAGATGCTTTTTAATCTAATGCCCACATGTTATCACAACCATGACACTGAAGATCATCTAAAGGGTTGTTGTACCAATATCAAATGTTCAATGACAAAATTCCAACTGGTCTTGTCCAGATATATTAGAAAATCTGTTTCATTATACGTCATCTGCTTAAATTCTAGGAAATCAACTTTTGTGTGCAAATGATGTGCAGTTTCAGTCAGAGTTTGGTGCCTTCTTTGACTATATCACATGAACCCAACAATCTATCCTTAGAGTTTGGCAATACAAGGGTTGGTTAGCAGTTAGTAGTACTTGATAGTGGCCTTTCCATTGAGGTTGAAGAGAGTTTCTCTAGAGATGTATTTTCTAATAGACAAAATATTCAAGCTGCAAAAGTGTGATTCTAAGGGCTTTGTCTCCCAAGACTGCAATGTAAAAAGATTGCTGTTCCATATCATGGTTATGGAACTTTACAATATTTGAGTATCTCTCCTTTTCTCAGTTGTGGGTCAAAAGAAGCAAAAGCCAAGTCACTGGGAATCCTGAGACTATCTCAAAAGGTGGAAAATTATGAGTTCCAAAAGGGAGTGGATCTGAGATTTAGAAAGACCAATGGCAATGCTTTTAACCAAGGTATTTGGAGGGCCTCTACAAATTTTGCCATCTGAGTCTTAATAATGCTGCTAAGTGCATTCGAATAAACCAGAGGGCATACTGAAAACATTGTGAAACCAGTCAAACAGCACACAGCCTTATTGAAACATTTGGCAAAGTAAAATGGGTTCCTCAATCACTATGAGGTTTGAGAAGAGTTCTCCAGGTATAGGGTAATCTTTTCCAAAAGGGCCTTAGTCACGTTAGAGGCTTCTGTCCAGTGTGAAAGCATACAGACCATGGCTAAAACATAGTTATATCCATTACATGAAGGAGGTTGTATGAAATCCACTTGCCAGAACTCCAATGGTCCATTCAGCAGTTTAAGATGTCTGAAAGCAGTACAAACAGGCTTCCCTGGACTGTAATTTGAATGCGTGGAACAAGTGAGGTGGGCACGTTTTGCAGACTTGTTAATGCTTCTCTACCAATATTGGTTCATGAAGGCTATCATTTGTCAGAAGGCTGATGATTTAGTACACATACAATAGTGACAAATGAGAGTTTTAGAAGGATTGGTTTGTTATTTGATCCAAACCAGAGCTTTTTTATTTTATCAAACCAACAAGTGTTGGTTTTCCAATCCTGATTTTCCTTTTCTGAGGCCAATTATTTGGCCTTTCTTGTCAGTCTTTCTAAATTATTATTTGTGGAAATATCCCATTGGACTATACTAGTGGTTTAGCTGTTACTGGTCCCTTTAAAAGCAGCAATTTTTTTTTTTTTTTTCAGAAATATCAGAAGAATAATTTCCCTTAGCTTCCAAAGAGTCAAGTTTAGCATGTCCCAGAATCTCAAAAGCTAAAGTAGGATGCAAAACTATTGTATTTGGTAATTCCCAAGTATAGGGCCATTTATGATTTTACTTACTCTGGAAGGGAGACATGTTGCTTCTACAACACTTTAAAACTCTGTGCTCTCTAAAAGCATATCTACTATCAGTATAAATGTTGGCAGCTTTGTCCCTTGCTAATGTACAAATCTGTTTAAGACCATAGAGTTCTACTTGTTGGGCTGAAGTAGCCATAGGTAAAGATGCTGCCTCAATACCAAAAAGAGTTACAATAGCATATACAGTACAATATTTGCCATGGCATCTTTTAAATAAGAACCATCAATTAACCATGAGAAGTCAACTTTATCCAGTGGAATTTTTTATGGATCATCCAGAGGAGTCAGACGTGGTCCATCAGTGTTAAGTAGTAGTAAGGGCTTCATCAGGGCTTCCTTGGTGGCTCAGATGGTAAAGAATCTGCCTGCAATACAGGAGACCTAAGTTCAATATCTGGGTCAGGAAGATCCCTGGAGAAGGGAATGGCTACCCACCCTAGGATTCTTGCCTGGAGAATTCCATGGACAGAGGAGCCATGCAGGCTACAGTCCACAGGATTGCAAAGAGTCAGACACAACTGAGTGACTAACACTTTCACTTCACTTCACAAGGGACTTCATCACTGATGAAGGAGAGGAGAGTAACTGGGATAGGTGATTACAACATAAAAGAGTTATGTGAGTGGCAATTTTTTTTTTTTAAAGGACTTCATAGGAGGTGAGGTGGGCTGGCTGAGAAATGTTGAGTTTAACGAGAATTTAGGAGAGCTGCTACTATATGGGATACAAAAATAGTTACAGGGGATCCCACAATAATTTCTCACTGGTCACAACCAAAAGGGCAGTTTTAGGTTTGGGGAAAGTAGGACACCATGAAGCCTATCTGGACCTATGGGTAGCCCTTGTTCCAATCATGGATGCCCTAAATATTAAACCTGAGTTTGAGAAAACTGCAATTTCTCCTTGGTAGACTTATGTTCCTTTCAGATCAAAAGCTTTTGCAAGGGGATACCAACTTCTTGAGAGGTTTGAGAAGGAGCGAAAAGAAGCAAATCTTCGCTATTTTGCCACAGAGTAGAGCCTCTAGGGGACTTTGTGTCAGGCAAATCTCCATCAAGATTGTGAGAAATAAGAAGAGCTAACAGTGTAACCCCAAGGCTTTACATCTAGGCAAGTTAGGGTTTCTCCCCAAGTAGAAGTAGATATTCTTCTGGAACTCTCTTGCTTTTTTGATATCCAACAGATGTTAGATATTTGATCTCTGGTTCCTCTGCCTTTTTAAAATATAGCTTGAACATATGGAACTTCATGGTTCACGTGCTGTTGAAGCCTGGCGTAGAGAATTTTGAGCATTACTTTGCTACAGTGTAAGATGAATGCAATTGTGCGGTAGTTTGAGCATTCTTTGGCATTGCCTTTCTTTGGGATTGGAATGAAAAATGATCTTTTCCTGTCCTGTGGCCACTGCTGAGTTTTCCAAATTTGCTGGCATATTGAGTTCAACGCTTTCACAGCATCATCTTTTAGGATTTGAAATAGCTCAACTGGAATTCCATCACCTCCACTAACTTCGTCCATAGTGATGCTTCCGAAGGCCTGTGTGACTTCACATTCCAGGATGTCTGGCTTTAGGTGAGTGATCACACCATCATGGTTATCTGCGTCATGAAGATCTTTTTTGTACAGTTTTCCTGTGTATTCTTGTCACCTCTTCTTAATATCTTCTGCTTCTGTTAGGTCCCTACAGTTTCTATCCTTTATTGAACCCATCTTTGCATGAAATGTTCCCTTGGTATCTCTAATTTTCTTGAAGAGATCTCTAGTCTTTCCCATTCTATTGTTTTCCTCTATTTCTTTGCATTGATCACTGAAGAAGGCCTTTTTATCTCTCCTTGCTATTCTTTGGAACTCTGCATTCAGTTGGGTAAATCTTTCCTTTTCTCCTTTACCTTTCACTTTTCTTCTTTTCATAGCTGTTTGTAAGGTCTCCTCAGACAACCACTTTGCCTTTTTGCATCTATTTTGGGGGATGGTCTTGATCATTGCCTCCTATACAATGTCATGAACCTCTGTCCATAGTTCTTCAGGCACTCTATCAGATGTAATCTCTTGAATCTATTTGACTTCTGCTGTATAATCAAAAGGGATTAGATTTAGGTCATTTATGAATACTAAAGAATGCCCTGCATAAGTCAATTCTACTAAAGAATTTACTTCCAGTGGGAATCGACTTTAATGGTGTATTAGGGTTCAGTCAGTTCAGTTCAGTTGCTCAGTTGTGTCTGAATCTTTGCGACCCCATGGACTGCAGCATGCCAGGCCTCACTGTCCATCACCAACTCCCAGAGATCACTTAAACTTATGTCCATTGAGTCAGTGATACCATCCAGCCATCTCATCCTCTGTCATCCCCTTCTCCTCCTTCCCCCAATCTGTCCCAGCATCAGAGTCTTTTCCAGTGAGTCAACAATTCACATGAGTCAAACTCACACGAGTATTGGAGTTTCAGCTTTAGCATCAGTCCTTCCAAAGAACACACAGGACTGATCTCCTTTAGAATGGACTGGTTGAATCTCCTTGTAGTCCAAGGGACTCTCAAGAGTCTTCTCCAACATCACAGTTCAAAAGCATCAATTCTTCGGCACTCAGCTTTCTTCACAGTCCAACTCTCACATCAATACATGACCACTGGAAAAACCATAGCCTTGACTAGATGGACCATTGTTGGCAAAGTAATGTCTCTGCTTTTGAAATACTATCTAGGTTAGTCATAACTTTCCTTCCAAGGAGTAAGCGACTTTTAATTTCATGGCTGCCATCACCATTGCAGTGATTTTTGAGCCGCAAAAAATTAAGTCTGACACTGTGTCCACTGTTTCCCCATCTATTTGCCATGAAGTGATGGGACCAAATGCCATGATCTTAGTTTTCTGAATGTTGAGCTTTAAGCCAACATTTTCACTCTCCTCTTTCACTTTCATCAAGAGGCTTTTTAGTTCCTCTTCACTTTCTGTCATAAGGGTGGTGTCATCTGCATATCTGAGGTTATTGATATTTCTCCCAGCAATCTTGATTCCAGCTTGTAACTTCTTCCAGCCCAGCATTTCTCATGATGTACTCTGCATAGAAGTTAAATAAACAGGGTGACAATATACAGGCTTGACGTACTCCTTTTCCTATTTGAAACCAGTCTGTTGTTCCATGCCCAGTTCTAACTGTTGCTTCCTGACCTGCATACACGTTTCTCGAGAGGCAGGTCAGGTGGTCTGGTATTCCCATCTCTTTCAGAATTTTCCACAGTTTATTGTGATCCACACAGTCAAAGGCTTTGGCATAGTCAATAAAGCAGAAATAGACGTTTTTCTGGAACTCTCTTGCTTTTTCCATGATCCAGCGGATGTTGGCAATTTGATCTGTGGTTCCTCTGCCTTTTCTAAAACCAGCTTGAACATCTGGACATTCACAGTTCACATATTGCTGAAGCCTGGCTTGGAGAATTTTGAGCATTACTTTACTAGTGTGTGAGATGAGTGTAATTGTGCAGTAGTAGTATTAGGGTTAGGAACTATAAAGTGTTGACAGATAATGTTTGCTGAACAGAGGTCCTGGGCAAATCTTCATTTCTGCCCTAATGTTTTCTCACTGATGAAATGGGAGTGTTCCAACTATGGGATAATGTGGCCTCGAGCCTGTAATCTACTATGGGCTTTATGCCTTGAACAGCTTCTATATTTATAAGGCGTTAATCTAGGCAAGAGGTTTTGAGGGGTTTGTTTGAATCTTGACAGGAGGTGCTCTGTAACTTTTGCCAAAATCATTTGGAGATTTTGACATAAGGAAGGTAGTAGATGGTTCAGTAGGGAAATGATCAGCAGTTCCCAGAATCTGCTCTAGTACTCTCAGAGATGGAGCAAATAAAAGATGTCAAAACAAATATGTAGTTCACCTGTTTGGTTACTTTGACTACTACTGTCAAATTCTAGAATGCTTTCCCCCTTTTGGGAGAAAAAGACTCTCTCATGATACTTCTTTAAGAAGTCTTAGACTAATAAATGGACAGGGGTAGAGGTACTTGGAGAAGGCAATGGTACCCCACTTCAGTATTTTTGTCTGGAGAATCCCAGGGATGGAGGAGGTTAGTGGGCTGCCATTTATGGGGTCACACAGAGTTGGACACGACTGAAGCGACTTAGCAGCAGCAGCAGCAGAGGTACTAAGGAGAAAAGTATTTGTACTTCTTGAAGGGCCTAAAGAAAAGGGAATAGGTCCAGAGAAAGGAAACTCTTGAGGGTCACTGGAGAGACCCACAGTATAAACATTTTTGATATTCTAAGACAGAGGCTCGCTGCTTTATAGTAGTGGGATTAAACATCAAGAGTGTGGCTCCAGAGTCAGTTAGGACTGGAAGAAATTCATTCCCAATGTAGCAAAATGTTTCTCCAAGCTGATTAAGAGGAAAGATTGGTAAGACCTCCCATAGATCCTCAGAACTCTGAGAACTGGAAGGATATTGGAAAGGCTGGTTAGAGGTCTGAAGGTAAATTTTAACCATCTGAAGGTACTGTTAAATTTGCAATAGTCTCTTGTCAACTGTCCTGTCATCTTTTTTTTTTTTTTTTAACAAATAACAGAAACTAGGAGAGTTTTGTTTTGGGGGTCTTCATTTGCTGGACTTGAAGATTAAGAATTAGGGTGGTCTTTCATTTAGGTGACTCATCTAAAGTGTGAATTGGTTTGCCAGATTAACTAAATCTAAAGTAGACAGTTTCCCATTTCATCCTGGTCCTTTTTACTCGGAGGGAAAGATCCCAGTTCAACAACACATTAGTAAATACAGAGTTAAGAGCTACCTGAGTGGAATCAATATTTGAAGGAAGACCAGAATTCCCTTTAATAACATTCCAAAGTGGATTGTAATAATCATGAAAAAGTTCATCAGATTTTTGTTTGCAAGCTTGTATTTTGTTCCAAACAATAGGCTTTGGAAAAGCCCTAGGAATTGCTCCATAAAGTTGACTAGTGATTGCCCAAGCCTGATCATATAAGTTAGTGGACTGGTCTCTAATTTGTAATTCCAGAGAGCTTTTTAGGATTTTCCCACTTTGGCAGTTTTCATCCAATGCTTGTCCTGGCCTTCACCAACAAGCATATAAACTGGCTGATAAGAGTCAGAGAAATCAGGCTGATAAACTTGAATGACTTATATTAAATCCCTCAGCAAATCTGTGAGGAATTACCTTGAGAAAATCTTTGACTATGGCTTGCAATTCATCCTTAGTCCAGGAAATATAAGAAATTAAGTGTTTCACTTCTGGATCCTCTGATGCTTACTTTTAAAGGGACAGATTCTGACAGATTCAGCAGAAAGAGTATTAGAGAAAAGGGGAAGTTTGGAGGGAGAATTAGTTTGGAGGGTCTTAAGGTATAGTGGAGGCATATATGGATGGAGAGGAAGAAGAAGAGATGAAGGCAGAGCATGAGACAAAGAAGTCAAGGAAGACGAGCCTGAAGATTTGCAAGCCATTTTCTCTTTCTTTCTTTGTCTCGGTCTTAAAATCTTATTTTGCAGAGAAGCAATTTTAGACTCCTGATATTGGAAAATCTCAAAATACAATCAAAATAAGCACTCCACTCAATTCTGGAAGTTTTTGAGCTTTAGTACTCCAATTCAGTTCGAAGAAAATTAAGTTTTTCTTGATTTCAAAAGGATTTCAAAAGTTCCTCATAATGGCTATTGATATTCTAAATTGACTTTTTCCAGTTTAGACCATTTAAATTAGAAATGAGTGTGCGGGACAGCAGAGGAGACACTGATGTATAGAACAGTCTTATGGACTCTGTGGGAGAGGGAGAGGGTGGGAAGATTTGGGAGAATGACATTGAAACATGTAGAATATCATGTAAGAAACGAGTTGCCAGTCCAGGTTCGATGCGCGATGCTGGATGCTTGGGGCTGGAGCACTGGGACGACCCAGAGGGATGGTGTGGGGAGGGAGGAGGGAGGAGGGTTCAGGATGGGGAACACATGTATGCCTGTGGCGGATTCATTTTGATATTTGGCAAAACTAATACAATTATGTAAAGTTTAAAAATAAAATAAAATTAAAAAAAAAAGAAATGAGTGTGAAGAAAGACAAAGGTTTTAAAGATAAAACTAGCCACTGTCCTTGGGCAGGCACCCTAAAATACTTAGATAGGGACCCCGTTTCCTAGGGAGTTTTCCTCTAGAGTAAAGAACAATCTTCAACTTGCAAGCCAATCCCAGCCAGTCCTAAAAAGACTGCTTAGGCCTGGAAGAGCCAGGCTGAAGGCCTTTTTTTTTTTCCCAGCCAGTATCCAGAAAATAGACTTTCCAAAGGAATAGGCTAAAGGCTGAAAAACTGGCACAGCTTTATTTGAAGCAACACTTTCCTGAAGAAATTGAGCTGAAGCATTTTCAGCCAGCTTTGGTTGAAGCAGTCTGATCTCAAGACCAGACTGAAGTGCCAAACGAGCACGTACATACAGAGCAAGGCCTTAACCAGAAAAACAAAACCTTTAAACCTTTATTCAGATCCTGAATAAACCCGGGAGAGCTTCAAACTCAAAGAGGGCATGAACTCAGATCCAAGAGAAAGATGTACCTTCAAACTCTTCAGTGAGAAAAGCAGTGAGTGAAAATGGGCTGAGTTATGAGTCTTGTACCTGTCTGCTCATCAGCTCTAGAGCCATCAAGGGTCTTCTCTGGTCCCCATATAGGCCACAAAAATGTTGACCTGAAACAAATAGACTCTCAGATATTTCTCTGGCTAAGATGGGTTTATTTAGAATCAGCAGAGAGTTGCAATTTGGGGTCTGCAATCATGGTGAACCATAGGCTAATTCTCACAGGCAAGGGAAAGAGAAGACTTTAATGGAGGATAAAAGGAGGTTGGGAGGGCTGTAGTGAACAATGAGTATGAGTTTTCAAAGGTGGAGTCCCTGCCTAGGAAGAAAAGGAGTCTTTATTCTTGTTACTGGATTGCTGTCATCACAGGATATAGGAGCTCCTGCTTCTTGTCACCCAACTCTATTTAACTGAGGTTTCTGCTTGTTAATTTTACAAGAACAAAGTAGAAGTTGATTTTCAAACAATTCTTATTAATTTTGTAAAGTCAGATGGTAAAATATCTTCTCCAGGTATGCTTATAGTACTGAACTTGGTATATACCACCAGGCCAGGATACTGGAGTAGATAGCTGTTCCCTTCTCCAAAGGAGCTTCCCAACCCAGGGGTCGAACCCAGGTCTCCCACATTGCAGGTGGATTCTTTACCAGCTGAGCCACCAGGGAAGCCCAAGAATACTGGAATGGGTAGCCTATTTCTTCTCCAGGAGATCTTTCCGGCCCAGGAATGAACCAGGGTCTCCTGCATTGCAGGCAGATGCTTTACCAACTGAGCTCCCAGGGAAGTCATACCACTAGTTATATGCTGGCAAATTAGATAAATAAGATCACTTATAACATCTTCCTGTGGTTCAACTTCTGTGTGCCTGACTGGGCTCCCTGTGGTTTGTTCAATTGTGATCACAACGGCACTGTAACGAAAGAAAGATGTAAGAGGTCTCCCATTGTTCATGTGTGTGTGCTCAGGCCTGTGACTCTTTGCCACTCCCTGGACTGTAGCCCACCAGTCTCCTCCATCCTTGGAATTTTCCAGGCAAGAATACAGAAAGGGTTGCCCTCTCCTACTCAAGGGGATCTTCTTGATCCAAGGATCAAACCCATGTCTCTTGCATTTCCTGCACTGGTAACCAGATTCTTTACTACTGAGCCACCTGGGAAACCCCGTACTCAAGATCTTGGTAGAACTAGGGGGCCAACACTTAGGTTTTCTGCCTCCAAGTCCAATTGTTCCACTGAAAGAAAAAGGCCCCAATACTCAGTTGGAGGAAAGTTAACATGAGCATAGAATAAACTCCAAGGGAGCAATTCCACTGGCAATTTCCACTGGCAAAAAGGAGAAGCAATTGGAGGATGTGCATGACAATCTGAATAGGAAACCCAAAGTAGAGTCCAGCACAGCTGCTCTGTTTTTTTGCTATTTGAGTCTAGTAACAATATTCAGTTAACAGCAGTTTAAATGTACAATTTGTAATACCATCAAAGAAGACATCATATCTTAGAAAGTATTATTGGAAGGATGGATTGGACTGTATTAAATTGTTTTCCAAGTGTAAGGCCAAATTTAGCTTTCTTGCAAAACATGCTATTTTCCCTCTTGTATTTACAATTTTGAGATTTTTGGATATACTAAGAAATACTATAGTGATTAGCATTCTTGGAGGATTTCCCTGGTAGCTCAGACAGCAAAGCGTCTGCCTACAATGTGGGAGACCCAGGTTTGATCCCTGGGTTGGGAAAATCCTCTGGATAAGGAAAAGGCAACCCACTCCAGTACTCTTGCCTGGAAAATCCCATGAACAGAGGAGCATGGTAGGCTACAGTCCATGGGGTCGAAAAGAGTCGGACACGGCAGCGACTTCACTTTTACTTTCACTAGCATTCCCAGAGACCAACAGTTTACTCCTAGAAGAGTGCTCTTAGTGCTGAATCATACTTCCATCTTCTCACTAGCAAGAAAACACTGGTCAGGAGCAAAATGGGGTGTAAGAAAATAGCATATTATTCCCAGTTGAAGCTGTTTGTGAGCTGCGCATGCATGCTCAGTCATGTCCAACTCTTTGCGATCCTATGAACTGTAGCCCACCTGGCTTTAAATGGTAGAATTCAAAAGGGGATTTTATGAAAACTAGTGCTATGAACAATGGCACCCCACTCCAGTACTCTTGCCTGGAAAATCCCATGGACGGGGAAGCCTGGTGGGCTGTGGTCCATGGGGTCGCTAAGAATCGGGCACGACTGAGCGACTTCACTTTCACTTTTCACTTTCATGCATTGGAGAAGGAAATGGCAACCCACTCCAGTGTTCTTGCCTAGAGAATCCCAGGGACAGAGGAGCCTAGTGGGCTGCCATCTATGGGGTCGCGCAGAGTCGGACACGACTGAAGTGACTTCACAGTGCTATGAACATTGGGGTCCATGTATCTTCAATTAGAGTTTTCATCTTTTCCAGATATATGCCCAGGAGTGGGATTGCAGGATGATATGGTAGCTCTATATTTAGATATTTGAGGAAACTCCATACTGTTTTCCATAGTGGCTGTAACAGTATACATTCCTACCAGCAGAGTAGGTTTCCCTTTTTCCCACACCCTCTCCAGCATTTAAAGCTCGTAGATTTTTTTGTGATAGCCATCTGACAGATGTGAGGTGATAGCTCAGTGTAGTTTTGATTTGTATTTATCTAATAATTAGTGATGTTTAGCAACTTTTCATGTTCCTGTTAATAATTTATGCCTTTAGAGAAACATTTCTTTAGATCTTCTGCCCATTTTTTGACTGGATTTTTCATTTTATTGTTATTGAGTTGTATGAGTTGTTTGTATATTCTGGATATACAACTTGTCAGTCTGTCATTTACAAATATTTTCTCCCATGCTATAGCTGTTTTTTTTTTTCTTGTTTGTTTGTTTTCATAGCTTCCTTTGCAGTGCTAAAGCTTTTAAGTTTGATTCAGTCTCATTTGCTTATTTATGCTTGCATTTATTTTGACTTGGGAGTCTGATCTAAGATATTACTATGATTTATGTCCAAGAAACTTTTGCCTATATCCTTTTCTAGGAGTGTTATGGATCATGTCATATTTAAGTCTTTAAACCATTTTAACGTTGTCTTTATGATGTGAGGTAGGGTCCTAATTTAACTGATGTACATCTAGCTGTCCAGGTTTCCCAGCAATACTTGCTAAAGAGAATTTTCTCCATTGAATATTTTTGCCTCCTTTGTCGTAGATTAGTTGATCATAGGTGTGTGGGTTTATTTCTGGACTCTCTATTCTGTGCTATTGATCTCTATGTTTTTCTGTATGTGTGTGTCAGTATCCTGCTGCTTTGATTGCTGTAGCTTTTAGTATTGTCTGAGGTTTGAGAATGGTAATGCTGTAGCTTTGTGATTTTTTTCCTCAGGATTGCTTTGGCAATTCTGTCTTTTATGGTGCCATATAAGTTTTAGTATTATTTGTTCTAGTTCCATGGAAAATATTGTGGGTATTTTGATAGGGATTATATTAAATTTGTAGATTGCTTTAGGGTAAGTATAGCCATTCTCACAACATTAATCCTTCCATCCAATAGCATGTGATATCCTTCTATTTCTTTGAGTCATCTTTAATTTCATTTGTCAGTGTTTTAATGTTTTCAAAAAAAGGACCTCCTTGGCTAAATGTTGTTGTTGTTTTTCAGTTGCTAAGTCTTGACTCCTTACAATCCCATGAACTGTAGCGGGACAGGATTCCCTGTCCTTCATTATCTCCTAGAGATTTCTCAAATTAATGTATATGAGATGATACTGCCCACTTCTCTTCTTACCCTCAATCTTTCCAAGCACCAGAGTCTTTTCCATTTAGTCAGCTCTTTGAAATAGATGGCCAAAGTACTGGAGCTTCAGCTTCAGCATCAGTCCTTCTAGTGAATATTCAGGGTTGATTTCCTTTAGGATGGACTGGTTAATCTTGCAGTACAAGGGACTCTCAAGAGTCTTCTCCAGCACCACAGTTCAAAAGCATCAATTCTTCGGTGCTCAGTTTTCTTTATGGTCCAACTCTCACATCCATACATGACCAATGGAAAAATCATAGCTTTGCCATATGGACCTTTGTCAGCAAAGTGATGTCTCTGCTTTTTAATATGCTGTCTATGTTTGTCATAACTTTTCTTCCAAAGAGCAAGTGGCTTTTAATTTCCTGGCCGCAGTCACTTTCCACAGTGATTTTGGAGCCAAAGAAAATAAAATCTGTCACTGTTTCCACTGTTTCCCCATCTATTTGCCATATAGTGATGGGACCAGATGCCATGATCTTAAGTTTTTTGAATGTTGAGTTTTTGAGCCAGCTTTTTCACTGTCCCCTTAACCCTTATCAAGAGGCTCTTTAGTTCCTCTTCACTTTCTACCATTGGGGTGGTGTCATCTACGTATCTGAGGTTATTTATATTTCTCCAGGCAATCTTGATTCCATCTTGTTAATTACCCAGCCCAGCATTTCACATGATGTACTCTGCATATAAATTAAATAAGCAGGGTGACAATATACGGCCTTGATGTACTCCTTTCCTAATTTAAACCAGTCCATTGTTCCATGTCCAGTTCTAACTTTTGCTTCTTGTTTTGCATATAAGATTCTCAGAAGACAGGTAAAGTGGTCTGGTATCCCCATCTCTAAGAATTTTCCACATTTTTTTGTGACCCACATGGTCAAAGGTTTTAGTGTAGTCAGTGAAACTAAAGTAGATGTTTTTCTGGAGTTCCCTTGTTTTCTCCATGATCTGGCAGATGTTGGCAATTTGATCTCTGGTTCCTCTGCCTCTTCTAAATCCAGCTTGTATATCTGACATTCTGGTACTGTAATTGCAATAAAATTGCAATTATATTGGAGTTTGAACATTCTTTGGCATTGCCTTTCTTTGGGATTGGAAGGAAAACTGACCGTTTCCAGTCCTGTGGCCACTCCTGAGTTTTCCAAATTTGCTGACATATTGAGTGCAGCACTTTCACAGCATCATCTTTTAGGAATTTTGTTGAAATAATTCAGCTGAAATTCTATCACCTCCACACTAGCTTTGTTCATAGTAATGCTTCCTAAGGCCCAAATGACTTCGGACTCCAGGATGTCTGGCTCTATGTGAGTGACCAGGCCATTGTGGTTATCTGGGTCATTAAGACCCTTTTTTGTACAATTCTTCTGTATATTCTTGTCACTTCTTCTTAATATATTCTACTTCTATTAGGCCCTTTCCATATCTGTCCTTTGTTGTGCCAATTTTGCATGAAATGTTCCCTCGGGTCACCAATTTTTTGCAAAGGTCTCTAGTCTTTTCCATTCTACTGTTTTCCTCTATTTCTTTGCATTGTTCAATTAAGAAAACTTTCTTATCTCTCCTTGTTATTCTCTGAAACTCTGCATTCAGTTGGGTGTATCTTTCCATTTTGCCTTTTGCTTCTCTTTATTACTCACCTATTTGTAAGGCCTTCTCAAACAAATATTTTGCATTCTTGCATTTTATTTTCTTGGGGATGGTTTTGGTCACCATCTGCTGCACAGTGTTGCAAACTTCCATCCATAGTTCTTCAGGCACTCTACCAGATCTAATCCTTGAATCTATTTGTCACCTCCACTGTATAATCATAAGGGATTAGATTTAGGTCATACCTGAATGGTCTAGTGGTTTCCCCTACTTTCTTCAATTTAAGTATGAATTCTGCAATAAAGAACTCATGATCTGAACCACAGTCAGCTCCAGGTCTTGTTTTTACTGACTATATGAAGCTTCTCTATCTTTAGCTGCAGAGAATATAATCCATCTGATTTCAGTATTGACCATCTGGTGATGTCCATGTGTAGAGTCATCTCTTGTGTTGTTGAAAGAGGCTGTTTTGCTATGACCAGTGTGTTCTATTGGCAAAGCTTTCTTAGCTTTTGCCCTGCTTCATTTTTTACTTCAAGGCCAACCTTGACAATTTTTCTGTATATTTCTTGACTTCCTACTTTTGCATTCCAGTCCCCTGTGACAAAAAGGACATCTTTTTTTGGTGTTAGATCTAGAAAATCTTGTAGGTCTTCATTTAACTATTCAGCTTCAGCTTCTTTGCCATTAGTGGTTGGGGTGTAAACTTGGTTTATTGTCATGTTGAATGGTTTCCCTTGGAAAGGGACTGAGATCATTCTGTCATTTTTGAGATTACACACAAGTACTATATTTCAAACTCTTGACTGTGAGGGCTACTCCATTTCTTCTAAGGGATTCTTGCTCACAGTAGTAGATATAATGGACCTCCAAATTAAATTCACCCATCCCTGTCCATTTTACTTCACTGATTCCTAAAATGTCAATGTTCACTCTTGCCATCTCCTGTTTGACCACATCCAACTTACCTTGATTCATGGACCTAACATTCCAGGTTCCTATGCAGTACTGTTCTTTACAGCACTAGACTTTATTTAAGTACCAGACACATCCATAAATGAGCAAAGTTCAGTTTTAACCCTACCTCTCCATTCTTTCTGGAGCTGTAACTCTCCTCTGCCCCAGTAGCATATTCAGATCAGATCAGTCGCTCAGTTGTGTCCGACTCTTTTCGACCCCATGAATCGCAGCACGCCAGGCCTCCTTGTCCATCACCAACTCCTGGAGTTCACTGAGACTCACATCGAGTCAGTGATGCCATCCAACCATCTCATCCTCTGTTGCCCCCTGCTCCTCCTGCCCTCAATCTTTCTCAGTATCAGGGTCTTTTCTAATAAGCTGGCTACTTGCATCTGGTGGCCAAAGTTTTAGAGCTTCAGCTTCAGCATCAGTCCTTCCAATGAATATTCGTGGTTGATTTCATTTAGGATTGACTGGTTTGATCTTCTTGCTGTCCAAGGGACTCTCAAGAGTCTTCTCCAGCACTAGTTCCAAAGTATTGATTCTTCATTGCTCAGACTTCTTTATGATCCAACTCTCACATCCATACATGACTACTGGAAAAACCATAGCTTTGACTATATGGACCTTTGTCGGCAAAATGATATCTCTGATTTTAATATGCTGTCTAGTTTTGTCATAACTTTTCTTCCAAGGAGCAAGTAGTTTTTATTTTCATGGCTGCAGCCACTGTCTGCAGTAATTTTGGAGCACAAGAAAATAGTCTCTCACTATTTCTACTTTTTCCCCATCTATTTGCTATAAAATGATGGGACTGGATGTCATGATCTTAGTTTTTAGAATGCTGAATTTTAAGCCAGCTTTTTCACTCTCCTGTTTCATCTCCATCAAGAGTTTCTTTAGGTCCTCTTTGCTTTCTGCCATTAAGGTGGTGTCATCTGCATATCCGACAATACTGATATTTCTCCAGGCATCTTGATTCCAGCTCATAGTTCATCCAGCCTGACATTTTGCATGATGCACTCTCTATATAAATTAAATGAGCACAGTGACAAGATGCAGCCTTGATGTACTCCTTTCCCAGTTTTGAGCCAGTATGTTGTTTCATGTCCCTTTCTACCTGTTTTTTCTTGACTTGCATACAGGTTTTTCAGGAAACAGGTAAGGCAGTCCAGTATTCCCATCTCTTTAAAAATTTTCCACATCTTGTTATGATACACACAGTCAAAGGCTTTAGCATAGCCTTTCAATGAAGCAGAAGTAGATGTTTTTCTGAAATTCCCTTGCTTTCTCCATGATCTGGCAGATGTTGGCAATTTGATCTCAGGTTCCTCTGCCTTTTATAAATCCAACTTGAACATCTAGAAGTTTTCAGTTCACATACTGTTTAAGCCTAGCTTGAAGGATTTTGAACACTATTTTGCTAGCATGTGTCAGTTGTTATTTCTCCCTTTTCATTTTTTATTTTATTTGGATTGTCTCTCTTTTCTTTTTGGTGTGCCTGACTAGGCTTTTGTTGATATTTTTTATCTTTTCAAACAACCCTCTCTCGGTTTTGTTGATGTTTTCCATTGTCTTATTGATCTATTTTACTTATATCCTCTCTAAACTTTATTGTTTCCTTCCTTTTGTTGACTTTGGGTTTTGATTCTTCTTCTAATTCTTTTAGGTGATAGGTTAAGTTCTTCATTTGAGATTGTTTTTATTTCTTGAGGAAGTCCTGTATCACTCACTGTAAACTTTCCTCTTAGAACTCCTTTTGCTGCATTCCATAGATTTTTGTAAGGTTTTTGTTTTTATTGCCATTTTATTGAAGTATTTTTAAATTTCTTCTTTGGTTTTATCACTGACCCACTGAGTTTTTTTTGGTAGCTTGTTTAGTCTCGATATGTTATTTTACCTTTTTTCTTTCTCCAGTTGATTTCTAGTTTCATACAGTTATTGTCAGGAAAAAATGCTTAACAATATTTCTATCCTCTTGAATTTGTTGAGGCTTACTTTGTGTCCTTGTATATGATCAGTCTTAGAGACTATTTCATGTGCACTTGACAAGAATGTATATTCTGTGTGTGTGTGTGTGTTTTAAGTAAAGTCCTAAAAGTATCAATTAAGTCTAACTGTTCCATTGTATTATTTAGGACCTCTTGGTGCCTTTTTAACTTTCTGTCTAGAAGGTCTGTCCATTGATGTCAATGGGGTGTTAAATCTTTTACTATTATTATATTCCTGTTAATTTCTCCCTATATGTCTGTTAGCATTTGTTTTGTATATTAGGTGCTCCTGTATTTGGTGCATACATGTTAATGACTGTATTGTCCTCTTCTTGAATTGATCTCATTATTATATAATGTCTGTTATTATCTTTATTGGTTTTAATTTAAATTTTGATTTTGTCTGATATGAGCTTTGCTACCCCCCCCCACTTTCTTGTCATTTCCATTTGCATGAAATATCTTTTTCCATTTTCTTAATTTCTATCTGTGTCTTTCAGATAGAAATCTCTTCTAGGCAACATATTGTACAATTGTGTTTTTCTTTCTAATCCAGTCCACCACTCTGTTTTTTTATTAGAACATTTAGTCCATTGACATTTAAAATGATTATTGGTAGATATGTATCTATTGCCATTTCAACCTTGTTTCCTAGTTAATTTCATAGCTTTTTTTGTTTTGTTTTTTACCTTCACAATTTGATATTTGTCTTTTGTTTATGCTTGGATTCATTTCTTCTTCTTCTTTTTTTTTTTTTTAGTCTATTACTTTTTAATTTGTACTTACCCTGGTTTTCCATTATGTTGACCCATAACTTTATCTGCTCGCTGTATTTTTTAAAAATTTTTACAGAAGTATAGTTGATTTACAATGTAATATTAGTTTCTACTGTAAACAAAGTGAATCAGTTACACATATACATATATCTACTCTTTTTAAAGCTATCTTCCCATATAGGTCATTACAGACTATTGAATAGTTATAGCACCTGTGCTATAGGTGCTTATTAGTTATTTTATATATAGTCGTGTGTATATGTCAATCTGAATCTCCCAATTTATCCCTTCTCCTCCCTTCCTTCTCGCCTCCACCATTAACCATGTTTGCTTTCTACATCTGTGACTCCATTTCTGTCTTGTAAATAAGTCCATTTGTACTATTTTTTTTAGTTTCCACATATAAGTGATATTATATGTTACTTGTTTTTCTCTGTCTGCCTTACTTTATTCTGTATGACAATATCTAGGCACATCCATGCTGCTGTAACTGACATTCCATTATTTTTATGGCTGTTTAATATTCCTTTGTATATATGTGCCACTTCTCTTTATCCTTTCTTCTGTTGATGGAGATTCTTTAGGTTGCTTCCATGTTCTAGCTATAGTAAATAATGCCACATTGAACATTGGGGTATATATATCTTTTCAAATTACAGTTTTCTTTTGGTATATTCCCATGAGTGGGATTGCAGGATCATATGGTAGCTCTATTTTTACTCTTTCAGGAATCTCCATACTATTCTCCATAATGGTTTTATCAGTGTACTTTCCCACCAAAAGTGTAGGAGGGTTCCTGTTTCTCCACAACCTCTCTAGCCTAGCATTTATTATTTGTATATTGTTTGGCCATTCTGACCGCTGTGAGATAATACCTCATTGTAGTTTTGACTTAATTTCTCTAATGATTAATGATATTGAGCATCTTTTCATGTACTTTTTGGTCATCTGTACGTCTTCTTTGGAGAAATTGTCTTAGATCTTCTACCAATTTTTTGATTGGGTTGTTTTATTTTTTTATATTGAGCTCTATGAGCTATTTTTATATTTTGGAGATTAATCTCCTATCAGTTGTTTCATTTGCCAATATTTTCTCTCATTCTGTAAGCTGTCTTTTCATTTTATTTATGGTTTCTTTTGCTATGCAAACATTTTTAATTTTATTTAGATCTCTTATTTAGAAAGAGATTCTACTTTGACATATGTCAGAAGTGTTCTGCCTATGTTTTCCTCTGAGAATTTTATAGTAGTCAGCTTTATATTTAAGTCTGTAAACCACTTTGAGCTTATTTATGTGTATGGTTTCAGAGAACATTTTAATTTCATTCTTTTATATGTAGCTGCCCAGTTCCCAGCACCACTTATTGAAGAGACTGTCTTTTCTCCATTGGATATTCTTGTCTCCTTTTTATAGTTTAGGTGATGATAGATGCTTGGTGTTTATCACTGGACTTCCTATCTTATTCCACTGATCTTTATTTTTGTTACAGTACCATGCTGTTTTGATTACTGTAGCTTTGCATTATAGTCTGAACTTGGGGAGCTTTATTTCTCCAGCTCCATTTTTCTTAAGATTGCATTGGCTATTCAAAGTCCTTTGTGTTTGCACACAAAAAGTAAATTTTTTCTATTCTAATTCCATGAAAAAGGCCACTGGTTATTTGATAGAAATTTAATTGATTCTGTAGATTGTTTTGGGTAGTATAGTCATTTTGACAATATTGTTTATTCCAATCCAAGAACATATGTCTACTTGCTTTAAGCTCATAGTCATACAATTTGAGCATATTCTAAAAGATCTACATTTTTAACCTCCTCCCTACATTTTGTGATGTTGACCGTCTATTTTACATCTTCATATTTATCCTTTTGCAAATAATTATAGTTATAATGACTTTTAGGATTTCCCAGGCGGCATACTGGTAAGAATCCCACTGTCAGTGCAGGAGTTGCAAGAGACATGGGTTCAATCCCTGGGTTGGGAAGATCCTCTGGAGGAGGAAATAGCAACTCACTCCAGAATTCTTACCTGAAAAATTCCATAGACAGAGGAGTTTGGTAGGCTACAGTCCAAGGGGTCACAAAGAGTCAGACGTGACTTTGCAACTGATCACACATGAATGCATAGTCATTTTTACCAAAAAAAGTTATTGTTTTTGTAATCTATGTATTGGCTTATTTAGGGGATCTTCAATTCTTTTATATATTTATTTTCCCTTTGTATTATGATTTTCCCTTTTCTATAGGTTCTTCTTTTCTGGTTAAAGAGTACCTTTTAAGCTCTAGGGTTTTCTCTATGGCATGTGCCTTTAAATAATGTGTAACTAAAGTATAATATAAAATTACAAAAGTAAACAGTATAAATTATATATATATAAAAATTATAAGTATTTATAATTGGTCGTATATATAAAGAGAATTGTGTAGCCAGTAAATATTTTTTTTCCACAAGTAAGAAAATTATAATCACTTAAAGGCTTAAAGTTCTTATATAAAATCACCCAGCAGACCTCAGTATTAATTATAATAATTTAGTTTCTCTCACAAGTAGGTTTCTGGGGCACTTTAATCAAAGGAGAGTAAAGCTGTACAAATACTTTTATTTTATTGTTGTATCTTTTTCCAGTTCTTTATATCTTTCTCCACTTGGTTTAGTTCAAGAGAGTGGCTGGGTTTTTACCACTAAAATGAGCACTCATTATTGGTAAAAGTCAAAAGAGATTTACTCTGTAATAATAAATATGATAACAAACAGGCTATTCACTGGGGAAAATATCTACATGTGAAATTAATAAAATTAATACTCTTTTATCAGTTGGAATTGTACAGTATAGAGGACAGGGTGAGACAAATAAAGAAGATCTGACTCAGGGGGAAAAAACATTTTTAATAGCCACATAAGATAATGAAAAATAGGAGTTTAATATACTATAATTTAAGCTTTTATATATATATATGTGTGTGCATACACATATATATCTATATACACAGTTGATTCATTTGGTTAATAATATGTAATAACATACTGCAGCACATTACTAGAGGATATAACTGTTGACTTCTATCAAACAAATGCAACTTCTATCGTATTTGTTTTCTCCTCTAAAATGATATCAGAACTCTTTCAGCAAGGGAAAACAGTCTCTGGGAACAAAAGAAGATATGAGCTCTATGTATTAATTCTGTATGTGCTGTCTCAGAAATCCTGAAAACTACAGGGCAACTGGAATAACCAGAAAGAACAAGATATCCATATATTTAGTTTCACTTCAGAAAGTGAAAATATTGCTGGGCTACAGAGAACTGTTCATGAGCAAACACCAATGCAAATATTAACATTTTGAATCTTTTAGGCCTCAGCCCACCATGAAAATTGGAGAAGGAAATGGCAACCCACTCCAGTGTTCTGATATCATTTT
>NW_011494855.1:1976867-1984221 GCF_000754665.1 Bison bison bison | reverse complement strand
ACTCCAGTGTTCTTGCCTGGAGAATCCCAGGCACAGGGGAGCCTGGTGGGCTGCCATCTATGGGGTTGCACAGAGTCAGACACAACTGAAGCGACTTAGGAGCAGCAGCAGCCACCATTAAAACAATGAAAATATTCTTAGTTGTTCTTTGTCAGTGAGATTCACTGAGGGTCGAGTGCTTTATATATTTTCAATGAAAAATTATTCTGAAACTATTCTAAGTTAATGAGATCAATGAGTAATTCAAAATATATATCAGTGAAATCAATGGTATATGTATTTTATTGGATAACTCTGGAGTTTTTCTTTCTAGCTATTTTCCCATAATTATAAATCACAGAGCCACACAATTTGATGTACTTCTTAATTAAAACTGCAATTACTCACCAAACAAAAAATTGTAAGAATAGATTTTAGAAGCACAATAAATATCATTACATACTTTAGAATAAAATGAAGAATATTATTTACTTTTCATAGCTTAAAACATTAGAGATATTAAAATATTTGCTACTTTTGACAAATGCTAAAGTTTTCTGAAATTAATATATAGACACTTATAATAATTACATTTATATTGTTTATGTTTACAAGATAAAGATTCAAAGCCTGCTTTGTTCATTCATAGCAAATTCATAAAGATTTCTATGATTGATAATTGTTGAAACAATTGATAATAGTTTCTTATAGCCATCTGTGGTTTTAGTAGGCACATTGGATTTCTCACAATATTCTCCAAAATCATCAACCAAGAGTAGGATGTAGTAAGAGCTTTACAACAACACAAAAATATATTCTACCATTGAATTATACCCCTGTTGATGTAAAAACAAGTATTTCTAATGTCAGAGACTCAAAATGCCCAGTGTACATGTTCATTAAGAAAAGAACATTATCACATTACTGAAGGGATCCAAAAACAACCTTTTATGCTCGCCATCTCTCTTCTCTTTCAGGAATGTATGTATTAAGCATATTCTATGTCCCAGGCAGTGCTTTACAATGTCACTCTTCTTCCAAAGGTAACTATGGTTCAACCACAAGATCCTATTTGCAAGTTCTTGAATGTAACCTATGTCTGTTTGCCTCTGGCTTTCTTCTATACTCAGCCTAGAATTTTTTCTAAATATTCTCTTTTCTTGCATCCCTATCTGGCCTTTATAAATGCTGCTCATTCTTCAAAATATAGCTAAAATTGTATTTCCCCCTGAAGTCCTCAGTCACTACAAGCAGGAATTAATCATACCTTCCTTGGGGCTCCCTAGCGTTATGTTTATACTTAACTTTTGACACCTGTCACTTCATGCATTTTGTTATGGTAATTCTGGAACACATTTTTCTTCCCCACTAGATTGTAAAATCATTTAGGTCAAGTACAATAGCTTCATAAACATTGGCTGAATTTAATTTAATTCTTAATGTTCTGCAAGAAATGCACAGAAAAAAATTAAAATACTTATTTTACTCTTATTATTAAAATATATTCCTCTCCAACAATTACTCCCAGCAGTAAATGAATTTTGAGGTACTGTTTATGAACATGGGTGCCTAATAAATATTTTTTGATGAACTCTCCCTTAATGTGAGATTACTAAAAGAGATACAAAAGCTCTGAAACAATTATTTTCCTTTTTGTCCCGGAGTCCAGATACAAAATCACAGTGGATAGTTTTCTTAATTACCCCTGAATTAAGTAAATTAAAATTTTTATAACTCTGTCTAGACTGATGGTTATGAGCTTTCTGGCAAATAGGGGTATCATTTCACTATCAAAAATATTAACAATCTCTACATCATTTTGTGTGCTGCTGTATCCTTAGTACTTGGAACAATGTCTAGCTTATTGGTATTCTCTTCACTCCTCTGTCCCTTACTCCAATATTTCTTAGAGCCCAGTTAAATTTCCAGTTACAGACACTACCACTTAATCACTTTGCCCCCCTGCAAACCCTTCCCCCCTGCCAGACACACATATACACATTCTCTCCCTTCTGTTCCCTCCATCTCCTCCCTCTCTGTCTCTTTCTGCATGTTTGCATTTTCCTTCCCATCAGGTTCTAATATTTCTTCATGAAATTTCTTCTTTGCTTATATCCTTGACTCACTTCATCTTACCAGTTGGGCTAAATCTCAGCCATGGCTAAACCCAGCTAGCCTCATATTCTACTCCTGCCTCTGAACAAATGAAAATGGCTACAGAAAAACATTCCTCCATGCTGAGCTTTCACATTTTTGTTGCTGTTGTTCAGTCACTAAGTTGTGTCGGACTCTTTGCAACCCCATGGACTGCAGCACGCCAGGCTTCCCTGTCCTTCACTATCTCCCAGAGTTTGCACAAACTCATGCCCATTGGGTCGGTGATGCCATTCAAACATCTCATCCTCTGTTGCCCCCTTCTCCTTCAGCCCTCAATCTTCCCAGCATCAGGGTCTTTTCCAGTGAGTCAGCTCTTTACATCAGGTGCCCAAAGTATTGGAGCTTCAGCTTTGGCACCAATCCATCCAATAAATATTCAGGGTTGATTGCATTTAGGATTGACTGGTTGGATCTCCTTGCTACCCAAGGGACTTTAAAGAGTCTTCTCCAGAACCACAGTTCAAAAGCATCAGTTCCTTGGTGCTCAGCTTCCTTATGGTCCAACTCTCACATCCATACATGACTACTGGAAGAATTTGTTATGATGAATCACTAGTGAAGCCATAGGACCAACACTGAGCCACCCAGCCCTTATTCTCAAAGGAGGAGCTAGCTTCATATTTCACTGAGATTTTGCACTTGCTATTCCTCCAAATTTACCAAATAACCTTCATCTTACCCTTTGCATGCACCTCTGTTACACTGGAAGACCTGTCTGTACTGCCACACAGGAGATGACCTATATGTACTCCTACATAGGCCTGTAACAGGAGAAAAATTAGGCTCAGAAAAGTTTCAAAGCATGCCCCTATGAAGGGGTTAGCATTTGAACTTAGGCATCCTGATGCTCATAAATTCCCAAAGTAGATGTTTATTTGCTTGGATGGAAGAATGGCATATAGCATTAGAAGAAAAATTAGATGAGCATGGGGTCTAGTTATGATGCTAATTTTTCCTAGTTGCCTGAGTTTTCTCATGTTATCAAGGTTCTCAAGGCCTGTGCTTTCTCATCTGCAAAACTGGAGCTAATAAAACTTGTTACACATAATTGATTGTATGTTATTGAAGTTTTAGTAGGTACCCCATAAATGTGTTTTCCTCTTCCATTGATACAGAGGCTGAGACTTAGTATTATACTGCTTTATATTTTCCACAGTAAAACATGGCAGAAATTCTATAACTACATGGGAGAAAGAAAAAGAGAAATATTGACTAAAACACGTATATTTGTGTTCATTTCATTGTACTTTGAAATTTTACATTAGGAATTACTATTTTAACCCAAATCTAAGATATAAGCATGGGCTTCCTTGGTGGCGCAGATGGTAAAGACTCTACCTGCAATGCAGGAAACATGGGTTCAACCCCTGGGCTGAGAAGATCCCCTGGAGAAGGGGATGGCAACCCTCTCCAGTATTTTTGCCTGAACAGAGGAGCCTAGTGGGCTACAGCCTGGCAGAGTTGGACACAACTGAGCAACTAACACTTGAATATATGAGCATAAACTGTAAAACAGTTAATTTTATAGCTGCTGCTGCTGCTACTGATGCTAAGTCGCGTCAGTCGAGTCCAACTCTGTGCGACCCCATAGACAGCAGCCCACCAGGCTCCTCTGTCCCTGGGATTCTCCAGGCAAGAACTCTGGAGTAGGTTGCCATTTCCTTCTCCAGTGCATGAAAGTGAAAAGTGAAAGTGAAGTCGCTTAGTCATGTCCGACTCTTAGCGACCCAATGGACTGTAGCCTACTAGGCTCCTCCGTCCATGGGATTCTCCAGGCAAGAGTACTGGAGTGGAGTGCTATTGCCTTCTCTGATAAGTGGACCAAGGGTCCTATTATAAGGAGCCTGTAATTTCTTCCTTACACTTGCTTGTCATTGTTCCAAATGCCATCACCAGTTTATCATAATACGTGCCTACTGTTTATTTCACTGTTCTGACTTAACTATATAGTCATATGGTTGGCAAAGCAACCTACCTTCTCAGTTATTAATTATTATAAACGTCTCCTTCAAATCATGGCAAAGATAAAAGACAGGCAGCAAGCTCCGCCCACCCCCACACGGTGACACATGAAAAGTTGGCCACTTAGAAATATTGTCAATAAGGAGATTTTGAAGCCATCTTTCAAATTCTGATGCCTAGCGTTACCATATTGTGACAGGTGACTTTAAAAGAGAGAATAAATCTTCCAAGCTACTGTTCTTTCTGCAAGTTGCAGATTTATTTCCCTCTCAAATTACAGCCTTCACTCTTGTTTAATTTTCATTGTCCTAATAATTCATCACAGTAGGCTTCATCTCAATGTGACAGCAAAAAAAAAAAAAAATTGAATCTTTGCTGGTGCTCAACAAATTCACATTTGAGAGACAAATTTATTCAGAATAAATGTTAATAAAATGCAAGCCCAGATTGCTAGATAATATTAAGATACAGCTATATATAGATAATCAAAGAAGTCTGCTTCAGATATAAACCTATATTATCTATGATTAGAATTTAATATTTCAGCTCCAGATAATTTACCATGACTAAACTGGCTATGATTAAAGCTGACCTCAGTGTCCCTCTTACTTTACTAAGAGCTCAAATAAATATATAATTGTAAATATCAAATAGTTATCATTCTATTGATAGAATTTGAAATTAATGATAAAATGACAGTGAATGATACTACCTTTTAAAAAACTTAGCACATCCACTTTGAACTCTAGTACATAAATGAGGGAGAGAAGACTAAGATCTGCAAAAGCAAATCCAGGATATTAATTTGAACTTGGCTTTCATTGATATGTCTTCTTCCTCTAGTCCAAATATGTAAACTTTGTGTACACAAACGAAAATAAAGTTGCAGTCAAGGGGGCAAGTGTATGACAGAGACCTCACCTTTCACTTCCTTTGACATCTGTCTGACCTTCTAAGAATGTACCTTTTTAGATAACTGTTAAATACAGACATATCCCCATAATAATCTTGGCTAAATCAGGGTAGAGAAATCCTGAAAGCTGTACACATGTTTTAATTGGTGATTATTATAGACATAACATATAAGCTTTGGTTTCCACCTCTCTAATGAAAGGGTAGCTTCCCTGGAGGCTCAGATGATAAGGAATCTGCCTGCAGTGTAGGAGACCCAGGTTTGACCCTTGGGTTGGGAAGATATCCTGTAGAAGGGAATGGCTACACACTCCAGTATTCTTGCCTGGAGAATTCCATGGACAGAGGAGCCTGGTGGGCTACAGTCAGGGGGTTGCAAAGAGTCGGACACGACTGAGCAACTAACACTTTCAATGAAAGAGTAGCAAACTCAAATAATTGTAAGGGCTAGACAGAAAATGCAAATTTAGGATTCAGAACAGTGGACACTGTGAGGGATTACAGAGTGCATGACCTTTGAGAAAATATTCAAATTAAAAAATATATGAAACACTATTCCAACAGAGAAGTCCTCTTTAGTTACCAGGTTTAACCCCCAGGCAACATTATTCTAGTTTTATTTTCTACCATGAAAGCACAGAATGAGCATCACATTCAGGAGTATTTATAATGGGCAAAGAGCATGAAAGGTCAACTATAGCCATTGGGATTGTCTCCTGGTCATTTCTTAAGGTTGGATAAGCTTTAAATTGCATTTATAAAGGCAGTGTTGCAAATGAAAATACAGATCAGTAAAGACATAAAAGATATTCCTCACCTTAAATAGAATGACAGTATTCACCTCTGAATGATAGCTGTAGCAGTCATATTTTTTGATTATCACTGAGTTCCACAGATTATTTCTGTGGTCTCAAGAGTTCCTGGAGTTCACAGTTTCCTTAAAATGTGTGCTCCAGGAATCCTTATAAATCCTCCAGAACTACTAAATAAATCCTAGCTTTGCTCATTTTGGATAAACACAAATACCACACGTGGACATTCAAATATTTAAACTTGCTTACATTGGGCACAGGAGTTTAGGCAAGCTTACTTTAACATTTATAAAAGCAAGTAAAATTCATGACTTTTATAATTTTAAAGTGATATTTCAGCATAATATCAACTCATATACTTGCAAATTCTTTTCGAGGCTATTGAATTCTCCCTAACCTGCTGGCTGATTTGTGTGAATTTCCTTATTGTGCTTGTTTGTAAATTATCCAAAAGCTGGAAAGAGGCTGTAGATCTTGGTACAGCAAGTTATGTTCTCATAACTAGTTAGATAAGGTCCAGGAAGTAATTTGTTCTCAAGGCTTCCAATTGAATTTTAAAAGAATAATTTGTGGTTTCAACTTTCTGTATTTTCATCCCATGTTAACAGGTGCCTGCTTAATCCATGTGAGCTTGTCATGCTCAATTGTGATGTGACTGATCTAGGATTGCTTCCAAGCTCTGTAGACAGCACATTCCACCCAAAGCACTCCTTTCTTAAAGCGTAAACTTTGTAAATAAAAACCAGAAATCAATCTCTGTGTTTACTATGAACATGACTAGAAATAAATACCCATATATTTACTAGACAAGTTCTTCATTTGTGGCCAGCTCAACTCAACATAAAATTAAATGGAATAGAAAAAATTTTTGAAAATGTGCATGCTCTAAGAGTTTACATTAGAGTTAATGATGTAAACGTTTTTCCCCCAAAGGAGAAAAACATCCAGAAAAGACAAAATTCTAAATATGAAAATTACTTAGAGAAATAGACTTCTGGTATATCCCAAATAATTTAAGTAAAAATGCCTAAAGCCACTTGTGTTATAGGAATATATTTGGTCTTTAACCTTGGTACCAGGCAAAGAGTTTTTAAAGCCCTGGGAATTCCATGAGTGATAAAGGTGATGAGTATCTTTTGTTCTCTTTCGTTTAAATGATATAACTCTTGGCAGTGCCCCTAAATAGCTCCAAGATAGCTTTACAGAAAAGACCAAGCCTTAATTATAAGTTTGGAACTTTCAACATCACCTCCCAACTTCCAGGTTTGTGAGATAGGGCTGAAATCAAGATTGCCAGGAGAACTATCAGTAACTTCAGATATGCAGATGACACCACCCTTATGGCAGAAAGTGAAGAAGAATGAAAGAGTCTCTTGATCAAAGTCAAAGAGGAGACTGAAAAAGTTGGCTTAAAGCTCAACATTCAGAAAACTAAGATCATGGCATCAGGTCCCATCACTTCATGGGAAATAGATGGAGAAACAGTGGAAACAGTGTCAGACTTTATTTTGGGGGGCTCCAAAATCACTGCA
>NW_011494855.1:1968891-1976767 GCF_000754665.1 Bison bison bison | reverse complement strand
GCTTCCTCCTTGGAAGGAAAGTTATGACCAACCTAGATAGCATATTCAAAAACAGAGACATTACTTTGCCAACAAAGATCCGTCTAGTCAAGGCTATGGTTTTTCCTGTGGTCATGTATGGATGTGAGAGTTGGACTGTGAAGAAAGCTGAGCGCCGAAGAATTGATGCTTTTGAACTGTGGTGTTGGAGAAGACTCTTGAGAGTCCCTTGGACTGCAAGGAGATCCAACCAGTCCATTATGAAGGAGATCAGCCCTGGGATTTCTTTGGAAGGAATGATGCTAAAGCTGAAACTTCAGTACTTTGGGCACCTCATGCGAAGAGTTGACTTATTGGAAAAGATGCTGATGCTGGGAGGGATTGGGGGCAGGAGGAAAAGGGGACGACAGAGGATGAGATGGCTGGATGGCATCACTGACTTGATGGACGTGAGTCTGAGTGAACTTCGGGAGTTGGTGAGGGACAGGGAGGCCTGGGGTGCTGTGATTCATGGGGTCGCAAAGAGTCGGACATGACTGAGCGACTGATCTGATCTGATCTGATGCTGTACATTATATTGCATGGCTTATTTTATTGGAAATTTGTTCCTCTTATGTCTTCACCTATGTTGCCCATCTCCATGTCTCTCCCCTCAGTCAACCACCAGTTTGTTCTCTACATCTATGAGTCTTTGTTTTTTTTTTTCCTTCATTTTAATTTTAGAGTCCACATACAAGAGAAATTGTATAGTATTATCTTTCTGGTTTATTTTACTTAGTATAATACCCTCTAGGTTCATTCATGTTATTGCAAATGTTATGTTTTTATTGTTGAGTAATATCTGATTATACATATAGCATATATATGTATATATATATTTTATCTATTCACCTACTGATGGACATTTACATTGCTTCCATATCCTGGTTTTTGAAAATATTTACACAAAGAACATTGGAGAGTAGATATCTTTTCTGCTAAAAGTAATGTTTTTGTTTTCTTCAAATGAAAACCAAGAAGTGAACTGCTAAATCATATGGAAGTTTTATTATTTTATAAGGTACCTCCCTATTGTTTTCATAGTGACTTCACCAACTTGCAGTTCCAATAACAGTTCACAGGGTTCCCTTTTCTTCACATTGTCAGCAAAACACTTGGCATTTATTGTGTCTTTGATGATAGCCATTATAGATTTTATTTGCATTTCCCTAGTGATTGGACTTCCTGGTGGCTCAGCTGATAAAGACTGAGAGACTCACTTCCCTGGTGATTAGTGATGTTGAGCATCTTTTCATGTGTCTATGGCCCTCTGGAAAACTTTAGAAAAGTGTTTTTTCAGAGCCTCTACTCATTATTTAATGAGTTTTTTTAATATTGAATTGTATGAGTCCTTTATCTATATTGGATATTAACCCCTTATCAAATATAACATTCAAAATATCTCCCATTCAGTAGACTGCCTTTTTATTTTGCTGTACAAAAGTTTTTAGCTTGATATTATCTCATTTATGTTTGCTTTTGTTTCCCTTGTCAGAGGAAAGAGATTTTTTAAAAATTGCTAGATCAATGTCAAAAGCATACTCCTTATATATTGCTCTAAGAGTTTCATAATTTCAGGTCTTACATTTACATCTTTAACACATTTTGAATTTATTTTTGCATATGTTATGAGAATGTGGTCTAGTTTTGTTTTTTGTTTTGTTTTTGTTTTTTTTTGCTTGTAGCTGTACAGTTTTCCCAACGTCATTGAAAAGTCTGTTTTCTCCATTTTATATTCTTGCTTACTTTATCATAAATTAATTGAACATATAAGCATGAATTTATTTCTGGGCTGTCAATTCTGTCCCGTTAACTTATTTGTCTATTTTTGTGCCAGTAGCTTTGCAATACAGTTAGAAATCAGAAAGCTTGATACCTCCAGTTTTGTTATTCCTTCTCAAGATTTCTTTGGCTATTTGAAGTCTTTTGTGATTCCACACAAATGATAGAATTATTTGCTCTACTTGTGTGAAAAACGTCTAGGGTACTTTGTGATGGTAGTGAATCTGTAGATTTTTTTTGGTATGTATAATAAGTGCATCTTAATAATATTAATTCTTCTAGTTCATTAGCATGGGTTATCTTTCTATTTGCATTATCTTCAATTTCTTCTATTATTGTCTTACAGTTTTCAGAGTATTTAGGTCTTTCACTTCCTTGGTTAAATGTATTCCTAAATACTTTATTCTTTTTGATGTGGTGTCTTTAGGGTTTTCTATATATAGTATCATGTCATGTGTGACTGTTTTGTTTCCATCCAATTTGGATGCCTTTTATTTCTTTTTATCATCTGATTGCTGTGGCTAGTATTTCCAAAACTATGTTGAATAAATAAAAATGGCAAGAGTGGACATGCTTTCTTATTCCAGGTCTAAAAGGAAACACTTTTTAAGTTTTTCACTGTTGAGTATGATGTTGGGTTTGGCACATATGGCCTTTATTATGTTGAAGTTTATTTCCTCTCTACGTTGTTGAGAATCTCTATCATAAATTAATGTTAAATTTTGTTTTATGCTTTTTTTCTGCATCTGTTGAGATAATCATAAAATTTTTATTCTTCCTTTTGTTAATGTGGTATGTTACACTGATTAATTTGTAGATGTTAAGCCATTATTTCACCCTGGGATAAATTCCATTTGATCACAGTATAAGATCCCATAAGTATATTGCTGAATTTGATTTGTTAATATTTTTTGAGGATTTTTGCATCTATAATAATCTAGTACATTGACCTGTTATTTTCTTGTAGTGGCTTTGTCTGGTTTTGATATCAGGTTAATGCTGGCCATGTAAAATAAATTTGGATGCAATCTTGTTGGTTTTTGGAATGGTTTGAGGAGGATCAGTATTAAATCTTCTTTAAATGTTTGGTAGAGTTCTCCTGTGAAGCTTTCTTGTCCTAGACTTTTGCTGGTTGGGAGTTTATTGATTAGTGACTGAATTTTATTACTGATAGTCAGTTCAGGTTTCCTATTTCTCCCTGCTCCCTGATTCTGTTTTAGAAAATTGTATTATAGAATAATTTCTTATTTAATAATTTCTTACATTTTCCAGTGTGTTGCTGTATAATTCTTCATAGTAGTTTCATGATTCATGATTGCTTGCATTTCTGTGATACTGGTTATAACTTTTTCTCTCTCATTTCTGATTTTATTAATTTGGGTGTTCTCTTTTTAAATTTTTGTGTCTGGCTAAAGGTGATCAATTTTGTTTATCTTTTCAAAGAACCATCTCTTAGCTTCATTGATCTTTTCTATTGCTTTTGTGTCTCTGCTCCATTTATTTCCACTCTAATCTTTTCTTCTGTCTTTTCTAACTTTTGGTTTTACTCTTGTGTTAGATTGTTTATTTGAGATTTTTCTTATTTCTTGAGGTAGGATTGTTTTGCTAGAGAATTTCCCTCTTAGAACAGCTTTTCCTGCATCCCATAAATCTGAATGTTGTGCTTTCATTTTCATTTGTCTCCAGAATGTTTTTTATTTCCTCTTTGATTTCTTTGTTGACCCATTCGTTGTTTAGCAGTATGTTGTTTGGTCGCCATGTGTTTGTGCTTTTTCTTTTTTTTTTCTTGTAATTGGTTTCTCATTCTATGCTGTTTTGGTAGAAAAAGATGCTTGATACCCTTTCAATCTTACTAGTTTTTTGAGGCTTGTTTTCACATGTGATCTATCCTGGAGAATGTTCCATGAGCTCCTGAAAAGAATATATATTCTGCAACTTCTGGTTGGAATGTTCCATACATATGTGTGCATGTGTGCATTGCGTTTATTTGGCCAAATGGCCAATTCTTCCATGTTGATTTCTGTCTGGATGATCTCTCCATTGATAAATGGGGTATTAAAGTTGCTTAATATTATGTTACTGTCAAAAGTACTATATTACATAAAAGGACTATATATTTCTCCCTGCTCCATGTTTTATGTTTTTTACATCATAGTTTGTCTTTTTTTAAAGGAATGATTTATCTGGAACATTTTAAAATGCATAGTCATTTAATGTATGAAATGTTATTAATGAAACTAAATATTTACATTTGCCTCATTTATGTGCTAATTGTGTTCTAAATGATTTTTATAATAGTTTTAATGAGATATCATTCACATCATGCATTTAAAGGATACAATTCAGTGGCTTTTGGCATATTAAGAGTTATGTAGTCATCACACATTCATTACCACAATGAATTTTAGAATATTTCATCACCCAAAAAGAAACCTCATACAAATTAGTACTCATTCTCCATTTCTCCCCAACCCCAGCCCTAGACACCCACAGATCTATTTCTTTTTCTATAGATTTGTTTATTCTGGACATTTCATAAAGATGTAATTATAAAACAGGCTGTCTTTTGTGTCTGCCTTCTTTCAGTTAACATGGTGTTTTCAGGTTCATCCATGTTGTCACATATATCAGTACTTCATTCTTTTTTGCTGCTGAATAACATTCCATTGTGTGGATATATCACATGTTTTTTTTCATTCATAAGTTTCCATTTGCAGCTATAATGAATAATGCTAGTATGAACATCAGTGTACAATTTTTTTGTGTGGATATATTTTCATTTCTCTTGAGTGCAACTTCTGGGTGATATGTTAACATTAGATCTAACTAATTAAGGAACTACCAGACTATTTTCCAAAGCAACTACACCATTATACAAACTCACAAGCACTTTATGAGTGCTCCAATTTCTCTACATCCTCACCAACATTTGTTATTATCTGTCTTTTTTATTACAGACATTCCAGTGAGTAGGAGATGGTATCTCATGGTGGTTTTGACGTGCATTTCCCTAGTGGCTAATAATATTGAGCATTTTTCCATGTGTATGTGTTTACTGGCTATTTGCATATCTTATTTAGAAAAATATCTGTTCAGATCTTTTGCTCATTTTAAAATTGGGTTGTCTTTTTATACTTGAGTTGTGAGTTTTCTTTATATTTTCTGTATACAAGTACCATGGGATATATGATTTGAAAATATTTTCACTCATTCTGTGGGCTATTTTTTCTTTTTTGATAGTATTCTTTGAAGCACAAAAGATTTGGCTTTAAGTCCAATTTACCCTTTTTTTTTCCTTTGATATTTGTGCTTTTGGTGTCATACCTAAGAAAGCGTGGTGTAATTCGCCTAACAAAGGTTTAAACTTGTGTTTTCTTCTAAGAGTCTTATAGTTTTAGCTCTTACATTAAGTTTTTTGATCCATTCGGTGTTAATTTTTGTAAACAATGTGAGGTTGGATTTGGCATCATTCTTTGGCATATGGGTATCTGGTTGTCTCAGAAACATTTGTTGAAAAGGCTATCCTTTCTCCATTGATTTATTTTGGTACCTTTGTTGAAAATCAACTGGCTGTAACTGAACATTTATTTCTGGACACCCAGTTCCATTTCATTTATCTATATGTGTTTTTCTTTAAACCAGTACCACACAGTCTTGATTACTGTAAATTTGAAGCAAATTTTGAAATCAGAAAGAGTGAACCCTCCAAATTTATTCTTTTCAAGACTGTTTAGGCTATTCTCAGTACCTTGAATTTCCACATGAACTTTCACATATATTTTTATTTCTAGTTGTGGCTTTTTTTCTACTTAAAGAAGACTCTTTAAAATTCCTTGTAAGGCCAGTTTAGTGGTGATGAACTCCTTTAGTTTTTGCTTGTCTTGGAAATTCTCTCTCTCCTTCAGTTCTGAGTGATAATCTTACCAGGTAGAATATGCTTGGTGTTAAGGTTTTTTTTTCTTCTTCTTCTTCTTCTTTCAATGCCTTAAATATATTATGTTACTCCTTGCATGTAAAGATTTTGCTGAAAAATCAGCTCTTATCTTTTAGTGGCTCCTTTGTACATAACTAGCTGTGTCTTGCCTTTAAAATTCTTAAACTTTTGCCATTTTAATTATGGTATATTTTGGTGTTTTTTTCTTTGTGTTCATCTTATTTGGGATTCTCTGTGCTTTCTGGACCTGGATGTCTGCTTCTTCACCAGGTTAAGAAAGTTTTCAGCTATTATTTCTTCCAATAAATTTTCTGTGCCCTTTACTCTCTCTTCTCTTTCTGGGACACCAGAAATGTGAATGTCAGTGCATTTGATGTTGTCTCAGAGATCCTTTTAAAATATTCTCATTTTTTAAAATTCTTTTTATTATTCTGAATAGGTGATTTCTATCATTCTGTCTTCTAGATAGCTTATCCATTTTTCAGTATCATCTAATCTGTATATTTTTCACTTATTGTATTCTTTAGGTATGATTGGTTCTTTCTTATATTTTCTAACTCTGTTGAAGTTCTCACTTTGTTCTTCCATTTTTTGAACTCTTTATCAGGTAAATTACTTATCTCCATTCATTAGGATTTTCTCCTGTGGTTCTTTTTCTCTCTCTCTCTCTCTCTTTTTTTTTTCAGTTAGAACATATTCCTCTGCTTCCTAATTTTGAGTTCTTGTGTTTATTTCCATGAATTAGGTGAAACAGGTACCTCTCCTAATCTTAAGGATGTGGACTTATATAGGAGGGTCCACTGCATAAACTGTTTGTGCCAGGCAGTTTTTGCAGGGTGTGTGTGTGCTAAGTCACTTCAGTAGTGTCTGACTCTGTGTGACTCTATGGACTGTAGCCTGTCAGGTTCCTCTGTCCATGGGATCCTCCAGGCAAGAATACTAGAGCAGGTTGCCATGCCTTCCTCCAGAGGATCTTTCCAACCCAAGGATCAAACCCACATCTCTAAAGTCTCCTGAATTGGCAGGCAGGTTCTTTACCACTAGCACCACCTGGGAAGCCCCTTTGTCAGGCTAGATGGAGCTAAAGCAGAAATGATCCAGAGGTGCCCTAGGGCACTCCTTGCCCAAGTCTCCTTGGTAAGATGGCTGGAGTTGGGTCAGTCTTGGGTGTGGAACTGGGGTCATTCTAGTTGGACAGCTGGAGCTGAAATGGGTGCTGCCCAAGACCACTCTGGTGGTGCAGATGGAGCTGAAACAGGCTTAGGCTGGGTGTCCTGGTATGCACTACACCAGCACCACCCTGGTGGGACAGGTGGAGTTGGAGTGGGCATGGGTAAAACCAGTGTAGTCTGGATCCCAAGGTGCACTTGGACAGTCTTGGAAGCTGGCTGGAGCACCTGGATTATGTTCTTGGCAGCACTTATGCACAGTAGAAGGGGAGCTCAAAAAATGGCACTCTTTGACACTTACAGTTCCAAGGAGAGTTGTGGCAGTTTCCCATCAGTTTGGCAGACCTTCTAGTGTTGGTATACAGATTTATTTCATGTACAGGTGCCTAAAATGGGAGATAGGAAACAAATCCATGTGGAAGAATTCCAAAATATCTATGTAGATCCTCTGCATTCAAGGAGGTAGAACCTAATTTCCCACTCCTTAATCACTAACTATACATAATGACTTCCCTTGAAAGAGTCCATTATGGGGGGTTGGGAGTATTCCTTTCTCAATTTTGAATCAGTCAGTTGTTCCAAATAATGTTCTAGCTGTTCCATCTTGACCCACATACAGGTTTCTTAGGAGACAGGAAAGATGATCTGGTATTCCCGTCTCTTTAAGAATTTGCAAAGGTTTGTTATGATCCACACAGTCAAGTGGAAAAAGGAAGAGAGTTCCAGAAAAACATCTATTTCTGCTTTATTGACTATGCCAAAGCCTTTGACTGTGTGGATCACAATAAACTGTGGAAAATTCTGAAAGACATGGGAATACCAGACCACCTGATCTGCTTCTTGAGAAACCTGTATGCAGGTCAGGAAACAACAGTTAGAACTGGACATGGAACAACAGACTGCTTCCAAATAGGAAAAGGAGTACATCAAGGCTGTATATTGTCACCCTGTTTATTTAACTTATATGCAGAGT
>NW_011494855.1:1941601-1968791 GCF_000754665.1 Bison bison bison | reverse complement strand
GAACTCAAAAGCCTCTTGATGAAAGTGAAAGAGGAGAGTGAAAAAGTTGGCTTAAAGCTCAACATCCAGAAAACAAAGATCATGGCATCTGGTCCCATCACTTCATTGGAAATAGATGGAGAAACAGTGTCAGACTTTATTTTTGGGGGCTCTAAAATCATTGCAGATGGTGATGGCAGCCATGAAATTAAAAGACGCTTACTCCTTGGAAGGAAAGTTATGACCAACCTAGATAGCATATTCAAAAGCAGAGATGTTACTTTGCCAACAAAAGTCTGTCTAGTCAAGGCTATGTTTCTTCCAGTGGTCATATATGGATGCGAGAGTTGGACTGTGAAGAAAGCTGAGCACCAAAGAATTGATGCTTTTGAACTGTGGTGTTGGAGAAGACTCTTAAGAGTCCCTTGGACTGCAAGGAGATCCAACCAGTCCATTCTGAAGGAGATCAGCCCTGGGATTTCTTTGGAAGGAATGATGCTAAAGCTGAAACTCCAATACTTTGGCCACCTCATGCAAAGAGTTGACTCATTGGAAAAGACTCTGATGCTGGGAGGAATTGAGGGCAGGAGGAGAAGGGGACGACAGAGGATGAGATGGCTGGATGACATCACCGACTCGATGGGCATGAGTTTGAGTGAACTCTGGGAGTTGGTGATGAACAGGGGGGCCTGCTGGTGCTGCTGCTGCTGCTGCTGCTAAGTTGCTTCAGTCATGTCCGACTCTGTTCGACCCCATAGACAGCAACCCACCAGGCTCCCCCGTCGCTGGGATTCTCCAGGCAAGAATACTGGAGTGGGTTGCCATTTCCTTCTCCAATGCATGAAAGTGAAAAGTGAAAGTGAAGTCGCTCAGTCATGCCCGACTCTTAGAGACCCCATGGACTGCAGCCTACCAGGCTCCTCCATCCATGGGATTTTCCAGGCAAGAGTACTGGAGTGGTGCCGGGGTCCAGCCCCGGTGGATGCAGGGAATTCGAAGGAGAGATGGTGTAGGCGAAGATCAGGAAACAATTGCTTAACTAAACGTTAATTAAGGATATAAAGAGTAATAGAATGAGGATAGCTCAGTGAGGAAATTCAGTGGAGAAAAGAGGCTGAAATAAGGATAGCTCAGTGAGGAAATTCAGTGTAGAAAAAAGAGGCTGAATAATTCAGCCAGAAGGTAAGAGAAAGAACGACATGGTGAGACCATGTTTCGGTGAACAAGGCCCGCACTTTATTTTCCAAAGTAGTTTTTATACCTTAAGTTATGCATAGAGGATAATGGGGGAAGGGGGTAGAGTCATGCAGTAAGCCAGGCTTTCTTCCTGCAAACTTATCATATGCAAAAGTTTAGGTGATTTGCATCATCTTCTGGCCCGGAGGCCTTTTTCTCTAAAGGTGATTATTCTAAAGTCAGGCGCCAGCCTCCAAAAAGCATTAGATAAAGTTGCATTCCTACAGAGCAAAGGTGTGGTGGGCTATAACAAGAAAAAGAATTAACTCAAGGGTCCCAGGTTACAAACATTAAAGCTACTACTTACACCAAATTACATTAATCAGTACACTGCCAGGGACACAGCAGGTAAGGGATATGGAGACTTAGCAGCAAACATTGGCCCAACAAGTGAAAATCCCTTCACCAATACAATTTCTAATCAATCTTTTAACTGCTCAAAGGAATCTGTATTTAGACAGTTTAGAACATCTCATGCCTCTCACAGTTTGGAGGCTCTGAGCAATCACATGTGGCCAGAAAAACCTATTCAGGCAGGCTAGAGGACTTCCAAGGGAGTTTGTAGGTTGAAACACTGTCACACCCAGGAATTATTAACTGGAGCTGTAAGCTAACTCTTTTTTCAGAGAGGTAGTGGGGGACAGCCCCCCGCAGAAAGTAGGCAGACTCTGGTTTTGGGGGTAGATTGCTCAAGAATTTCCAGGGAGACTCCTGAGGCTTGATCCCGCCTTTGCGTATGCCAAGCCTCCTTCCTCATGACCTTTGCCAGGGGCGGAGCTCGGTCCCCGCAGAGTGGGGTGCCATTGCCTTCTCCAACAGGGAGGCCTGGAGTACTGCATTTCATTGGGTCGCAAAGAGTCGGTCACGACTGAGCAACTGAACGGAACTGAGCACAGTCAAAGGCTTTCCATAGTCAATGAAACAGAAATAGATGTTTTTCTGGAATTCCCTTGCTTTCTCTTTGATGCAGCAAATGTTGGCAATTTGATTGCTGGTTTCTCTGCCTTTTCTAAAACCCAGCTTGAACATCTAGAATTTCTCTGTTCATGTGCTGCTGAAGCCTCACTTGAAGGATTTTGAGCATAACCTTACTAGCCTTGGTGATTTAGTTGCCAAGCTGTATCTGTCTCTTAGAACCACATGAATTGTAGCCCATCAGAGTGCCTCTTCCCAGTCAAGAACACTGGAGGGGGTTGCCATTTCCTTCTCCAGAGGATCTTCCCAACCCAGGAATCGAATCCAGATGTCCTGCCTTGCAGGCAGATTCTTTACTGACTAAGCTGAGGGAATCCCTACTAGCATGGGAAATGAGTGCAATTGTCCCATAGTTTGAACATTCTTTGGTACTGCCCTTCTTGGGAATTGGGATGAAGACACCTTTTCCAGTCCTGTAGCCACTGCTGGGTTTTCCAAATTTGCTGCAATATTTACTGCAGCACTTTAATAGCCTCATTTTTTAGGATTTTTAATAGCTCCCCTGGAATTCCATCAGCTCCAATAGCTTTATTGGCAGCAATTCTTCCTAAGGCCTACTTGACTTCACACTCCAGACTATCTGGCTCTGGATGAGTGATCACACCATTGCAGTTATCTGGGTCATTAAGATCTGTTTTGTACAGTTCTTCTGTGTATTCTTACCATCACTTCTTGATCTGCTTCTATTAGACCTTTACCATTTTTGTCCTTTATGTGTCCTATTCTTAAATTGATTTAAATTCCGAATTGTTCTTATGTCACATACTTAAAGAACTAAGCTTAAAAATTAATTGTAACTCTTTCTTTCCAAGCTATAATCTCAATTTAAGGATGAAAATTTGATATATCATAATTTATGTTAGGTGGATACATCAAATTTAAGTTTGTTCTTGGGAGTTTCTGCCCATGAACATAGAGGGTAAAAAATGACTTTCTATATATATCCATTCACTTGAGCTTTCATAAACAAAGTCCTCAAATACAAAATGAAAATATTGACAATACTTCATATGCATACCTATCCCTCTAATCTCCATTAATTTTCCTAAATTGCATTTAGTAGTAATAATATTTGGTCATGTGACATTTCTTATAAGTTAGATTTCTAAAGTTAAAGAAAAGTATTTTAGTGCAGTTTGGGTAATTTTTAAATGATGGTGCTTCTTAAATTGAGAGAATAAAGTTATTGCAACTTCTTTCTCTGAAGTATTTGTGTGTTTTATTTCATTTTTAGTTTAAAACCATATTAGAATTTATTCTTGGTCTCCATAATAGTAAATTGGATGTTAGCTGTAGAAAATGTATTGATTTATCTTATCTATTGCTTTATAACAAATTAGCCTAAAATTTAGCAGCCTAAATCTAGGAACATTTATTATCTTGCAGTTTCTATAGGTCAGCAATTTAGTAACACTGCAGCTGCATAATTCTGCCTTAGAGTCTCTCAGGAAGCTGTAATCAAGTATACAACCAGGGGCACATTCCATCCTAAGGCTTGAATGGGGAAAGATCGGCTTTCAAGCTCACTGTCATTGCTATGAGCAGGATAAAACAGATCCATTGCCAAGCTCACTCACGTGAGACTTTCATAGTGCTACATCACAGTAAGGTACTTGGCTTCCCAAAAGTGAATAATCAAGTTGATAGTAAGAGAAAGAAAAGACTCAAAATCAAGCTATATTATTATATAACATAGTTTTAGAAGTGACAACCAATCATTTTTCCAGTGTTATTTTATTAGAAGCAAGTCAGTAAAGTCTAGCCTGTGCTCAAGAGGAAGGCATTTCACAGGGGCATGAATATAAGAAGGCAGGGATCAGTGGGTACTATCTGAGAAGCTGCCTACAACAGTTAAGAAGTACCATCTTTCCCTTTTCATTATATATATATAACACATAGGGGAAAGCAATAGGGGATTACAAGTAAAATAGAACAAAACAAAACATTGCAACTTTCATTTTTCGTGAAACTGGAAGACATGTTCTTCAGTTGCTAAATCAAGCCCAAATCTTTGCAAATCCATGGACTGCAGCACACTAGGCTTCCCTGTCCTTCACTATCTCCTGGAGTTTCCTCAAATTCATGCCCATTGAGTTAGAGATGCCATCCAACCATCTTATCCTCTGCCACCTCCTTCTCTTTTTGCCCTCAATCTTTCCCAGCATCAGGGTTTCTCCCCCACCCCCAAATGAGTGGGCTCTTTGCATCAAGTGGGCGAAGTATTGAAGCTTTAGCTTCAGTCCTTCCAATGAATATTCAGGGTTGATTTCCTTTAGGACTGACTGATTTGATTTCCTTGCTGTCCAAGGGACTGTCAAGAGTCTTATCCAGCACCATATTTGAAAGCATCAATTCTTCAACACTCAGCCTTCTTTACTGCCCAACTCTCATATTCATACATGACTACTGGAGAAGCCATAGATTTGACTATATGAACCTTTGTTGGTAAAATTTGTCTCTGCTTTTTAATACACTGTTTAGGTTTGTCATAGCTTTCCTTCAAAGGAGCAGGTATCTTTTAATTTCATGGCTGCAGGCTCCACCCGTGGTGATTTTGGAGCCCAAGAAACTAAAGTCTGTCACTGTTTCCATCTTACTCCATCTATTTGCCATGAAGTGAAGAGACAGGATGCCACAATTTTAGTTTTTTGAATGTTGAATTTCAAGCTTTTTCACTCTCCTCTTTCACTTTCATCAAGAGGCTCTTTCGTTCCTCTTTACTTTATGCCATCTTAGAGTGGTATCATCTCCATATCTGAGGTTGTTGATATTTCTCCCAGAAATTTTGATTACAACTTGTGATTCACCCAGCCTAGCTTTTTGCATGATGTACACGACATAGAAGTTAAATAAGCAGGGTGACAATATAAAGCCTTTTCAGTTTTGAAGCAGTCATTGTTCCATGTCTGTCTGGTTCTAACTGTTGCTTCTTGACTGACATACAGGTTTCTCAGGAGGCTGTAAAGTGGTCTGGTATTCCCATCTCTTTCAGAGTTTTCCACAGTTTGTAGTGATCCACACAGTAAAAAGTTTTAGCACAGTCAATGAAACAGAACCAGATGATTTTCTGGAATTCCCTTGCTTTCTCTATGATGCAATGAATGCTGGCAATTTGATCTCGGGTTTTTTTGCCTTTTCTAAACCAAGATGGTACATCTATACTGCTAAAGCCTAGATTAAAGGATTTTGAGCATAATCTGAAAGACATATAAATCCATATATTACAAAGTATCCATAAGGATTACCAAAATCAGTGGCCCTCCCAAATCTACAAGGAAATTGAGAGGAAAATTAAAGAACAAGGGTCGGGAATGTAGAGATTGCAGCAAAATTAGAATGACCATACAATTTATCACTGAAACCAGAATAAATTTTGTGTTATTTCACTCATTGTGAGAAAGTCATATTGAAGTGCATGCGGGAATATTATTCATTTTCAATACTGGCAAAATTACCTAGATTTTACAACTATTAATAGCATTTGGCACAACCTCTATGGAGGAGAATAGGACAGCAGAGGATGAGATGGTTGGTTGGCATCACTGACTCAATGAACTTTAGTTTGATAAGCTCCAGAAGATGTAAAGGTCAAGGAAGCCTGGTGTGCTGCAGTCCATGAGGTCTCAAAGAGTCAGACATGACTGAGTGACTCAACAGCAACTATGGAGAGTACTATTTGGGTGTCTAATAACATTAAAAATATATGTACTCTCTGACTACTTCCACCTCTGAAAATTTACCTTATGGATATCCTACACACATATCATGCTGTTTTTTGCAGCATTACCTTTAGAGCAAAAGCTTGGACTGCATAAATATCCATCAATAAATAAAGTAAGATTGATACCAAAAATGAAATTCTATGAAGCTGTTAAATAAGATAAAATAGAGAATGATGATGTTGTTTATGTGCTGATATGGGGAGATCTCCAAGATATATTTTTAAGTGAAAAAAACAAAGTTGAAATCAGTATTTATAATATATATTAATATGATAAGTTTGTACAGGAAAGGGAGATGCATTCATTTTCTATTGTTGCTGTAACAATTTAACACAAATTTAGCAGTTCAACACTACACACATTTATTATCTTACAGTGTTGTAGGTCAAATCTGACACAGGTTAGGATAAGGTGTCGGCAGGGTGTTCCTCTCTGGGGTTTCTAAATAAAAATCTGTTTTCTTGCTTATTTAAGTTAGCAGAATTCAGTTCCAGCACTTATAGGACTGTTTCTTACTAGCTGTTATCTGAGAGCAATTCTGAGATTCTAGAGGCTGTTGGGTTCTTAGTCTCACCATCCACTTCCTCCATAATCAAAGCCAGCAATGGCAGGTCAAGTCCCTGTCATGCTTTGAATCTGTTGCTTCTCCTTCCCTGGTTGTATCTCTCTCTGACAGCTTTTCTGCCTCCTCCTCCTATTTCTAAGAGTGCTGTAAATATACAGGGCCTATCAGAATAATCCAGGATCAGTTCAGTTCAGTTTAGTCACTCATTCATGTCCAGCTCTTTGCAACCCCATGGACTGCAGCATGCCAGACTTCCTTGTCCATCACCAACTCCTGAAGCCTACTTAAACTCAATGTCCATCGAGTTGGTGATGCCATCCAACTATCTCATCCTCTTTTGTCTCCTTCTCCTCCTGCCTTCAATCTTTGCCAACATCAGGGTTTTTTCCAATGAGTCTGTTCTTTGCATCAGGTGGCCAAAGTATTGGAGTCTCAGCTTCAGCATCAGTCCTTCCAATGAATATTTAGGACTGATTTCCTTTAGGATTGACTGGTTGGACCTCCTTGCAGCCCAAGAGACTCTCAAGAGTCTTCTCCAACACCACATTTCAAAAGCATCAATTCTTCTGCTCTCAGCTTTCTTTATAGTCCAACTCTTACATCTATACATGACTACTGGAAAAACCATAGCTTTGACTAGACAGACTTGTTGGTAAAGTAATGTTTCTGCTTTTTAATATGCTGTCTAAATTGGTTTTAGCTTTTCTTCCAAGGAGCAAGGGTCTTTTAATCTCGTGGGCTGCAGTCACCATCTGCAGTGATTTTGGAACTCAAAAAAATAAAGTCTCTCATACTTTAAGATTTAAAGCCTTAATTCTATCTTCAATGTACCTTTAGCCTGGTTCTGTAAAATAATACACTCATGGGATCCAGTGTATTTGGGGGCCCATAGGAAATAAATTGGAGAAGGCAATGGCATCCCACTCCAGTACTCTTGCCTGGAAAATCCCATGGATGGAGGAGCCTGGTAGGCTGCAGTCTATGGGGTCGCTAAGAGTCGGGCACGACTGAGCGACTTCACTTTTACTTTTCACTTTCATGCTTTGGAGAAGGAAATGGCAACCCACTCCAGTGTTCTTGCCTGGAGAATCCCAGGGACGGGGGAGCCTGGTGGGCTGCCGTCTATGGGGTCGCACAGAGTTGGACACGACTGAAGCAACTTAGCAGCAGCAGCAGCAGGAAATAAATATTCAACTTTGTTTATTACATATACAACAAAACTAGGGAAAGATACTTACAGAACCCAAGAACAGTGGTAACATGGGAAGAGCTGTTGTGATTAAAAGAAAAATGTGGTAGACAGATTTATACTATTTGTCTTTTCACATATGCTGTAACCATCTAACTGTAGTACCCACTTAATCATTCACAGAAAAGTAAATAAAGGTCCAATAAATAGTGAAATTATATAAATACATGTTAAGCAGTTTTAACCCTCTCTTCCTGAGTCTCTGTTATCCAATTCTCATTCTGACTATTCTGATTTATAGTTTGCTTTGGAGATACTTCAAAGTATTTGGAGATACTTTGGGCTTCCCTGATAATTCAGTAGGTAAAGAATCCACTTGCAATGCAGGAGAGCCCAGTTCAATTCCTGGGTTGGAAAGATCTGCTGGAGAAGTGATATGTACCCACTGTAGTATTCTTGGGCTTCCCTGGTGGCTCAACTGGTAAAAAATCTGCCTGCAATGTGGGAGTCCTGGGTTTGATCCCTGGGTTAGGAAGATCCTCTGGAGAAGGGAAAGGCTATGCACTTCAGTATTCTGGCCTGGAGAATTCCATGAACTGTATAGTCCATGGGGTTGCAAAGAGCTGGACATGACCGAGCAACTTCACTTGAAGATACTGGCAGTAAGTATCTCAGTGAGACCTGCTTTGTTCCCTCATGTGACGTCACAAACGGACAGCCTCCTCTTTTCACACAGGATATCTTATTTTCCTTTCAAATTGATTTTTTAATTTATTCAAACTCGTTTCTTTTTAAAGAACTCCCCAGGTCTTTTCTCTTTGGCTATCCAGAAAATATTCTGCCACTAAACTTTGTTAGCAAATTGAATTTACTGACCTCTTAAATTTAGGAAAAATGTCAACAGTCTTGGGGATTAATACTCATTTCACAATTTGACTTTGACCTGAGTTTCTTTAAATTCATTTCATTTTCCATGTTATATTGTGGTTTAGATTCCTCTTGATTGCTATATCCATAACCACCTGGGTTCAAACATTTTGGTTGCTATTAAACTGTTACTGAAACAATCTTTTAAGCCTATTGTACAGAGCAGTATTTGAAAATGCACTTTCTTCTTCAAAAAGCCCAAATTTGCCCTAATTTAATTCTTACAATCTTTCTACTGGCCAATTTCATCATCCTTCAGTTTGATCAATTCCAGCAATCCCTTACGTAAAAATGTGAAAATGCCTGTGTCTGATCAATTCATCAAGTGAGTTTTCTGAATAAACTAGAGTCTGGGATGGTCTTAAGAGTCACAAAATTGAAGCATCTACATACATGAATCACTTAGTTTTACAATTTAAGATAAATGGATCATATTTGCTGTGAATTGGTAGTTATTATACTATTGAATGGAGTGAGTATGAAATAGTTCTATCTCACTTTTATGCTGAAATTTCCAGAACTCTCAAACAAATGTTTTACTATATCTTAAAAGAGTCTGAACCCCTAGCACAATATTCAATAACTAAAAAACAAACAATGCAAACAAACATACACAAAGACACACATACAAACAGCTTCAGATAGAAACTGTGCCTAGTGGGGCGTTTAACAAAGTTATCAGTTTTGTACTTAGGCCACTGAAGACAAAACACAGACAACAGTATGCATAAATTGAAAGACTGTTACACAGCACACTTGAAAATGTTATATTTACATGGCAACCAGCTTATTATATTTACATGAACATATGGCACAGGTTCACTAAAATCTTAAAAACAGATGGACATGAAGAATGAACTAGTAATTAACAAAGCTATATGTTGATTAAAACAGCATGTGGTTAATTTTTAAAGATTGCTGATCTTTATTAAGGATGGTGAGGCTGAAAAATCAAATATTTTTGGCTAACATATCAATTGACCAGAGAGGCAGTGATAAATACTCTGGTCATTAAAATGCTATTTCAGTCTTGTTACCACAAGCCTTGACTGCATGAAACATAGTTATAGAAGTAAAATTCAAAAATCTATTAGGTCTCTGAAGCTCTCTGTTTCTTGTATCTACAGAGGGGAGCTGAGAAGTCACGTTATAATTTGGGAATAATAACATACAAAGATGTATGTTATTTGAATATTGTTTCTATGTTCAGAATCATTTCAGTCAACTCAGTGCCTCCCATTGCCCTTCATCCATCCTAAAGTCACATTGTGTACTTCTCTGAGCTCTCCAAATAGGCACCCTCTTGTTGCCAAGCAACCACAGATTTTCACAAGTGCCTGTGCCATGTGTACTTAAACCGCAGTTGGCCTTTTTTCTCCTTCAACTTTTCAAAGTTTAGAAAAATAAATATATGACAGTCAGGTAGAGCTGTGGATATTGTAAAGGACTGTACTGGGAAGTCAAACAATTAAAAAGAGATACACACACATATATACACATATCCCCTTTTAAAAAGCTTTTATAAATATATTAGCAATTATATATGTAATAATGTATATGTCTGCCTTTTTAAAAAGCCTTTATAAATAATTTAAAAATCAATTCAAACAGGTGAAGAAAAACTATTTCTTTTTCCTAAGATAGTAGGTATTTTGTATTTTATACAAAATATTTTTTTGGATAGATATTTTGTATTTTATATCCAATAGCAAGTAAGTCGATAGCTATTCCTGTGATTTTCTATAAAGCATTATAGAGCTTCATTGTGGATACACAGAATGTCAGTTCTGATGGCCAACTTACAATCGATGAGCTCTAGTTACAGTCCTTTTTTCCAGATGGAGTTTTTCTAGGTTGAATGGCCTTGATTTCCAGGGACAATTATTGAAAACAGTTGCTATTAGCACCAATTTGCAAAAAGAGGATAATTTTAGAAAATAGATCAATTATGGCTGTGTCAAAGAATGAGCCCTTGTGGAGGATTTAAAAAAATGCTAAGGACTTAATCAACATTCAAGAAGTAATACATCTCACTATAAATTTTCTCTCATTTAAAGTCAAATTTTTTCCCCTTTATAAACTTTTTTTTTAATTTTCAGGACAAAATAGGCAATTTTATTTTCATTTTGTTATATATCCCCAGTGGGGTTCAGGATATACTATCCCAAAAGATGGCACTTGGTTTGCTGAATATTGTAAGCTGAAGGAGTTTGAGAAAATAGCAGAAGCAGGAAAGTCACTCAGAGTAACTTTCCCCTGCCCTCCTGCCCTGAAACAGGCCATAAAATCCTCGTGTAACAGTGGCTTTCCACCCAGAAGAGAGCAGCATCTTTCTCTCTGAAGACAATTGGACCCAGAGAAGGATCCAAACAGGCCTTCCTAAGGTTTTCCCAGATTGCTACATTTACCTCATATTCCTTGATTATTGTATTTCTCCACAACTATCTGCTCTTTATCAAACCCAGCATGAAAACAGTTTTAAACATTTCTTATGGTCTTCATTTTTTTAACTTGTGTCAAGTAAAACTACATATGTATATATATACTTTTTATCCTGCTAATTTGTCAGTTTAATTTCAGACCCACCCAGGGACCATAACAATGTAGAAGAAACTTTTTTCTCCCCGCATCGCTAAGTTAACTGTCTTCCGTAAATATTGACTGATAATTACCACTGAGAGATTTAGAGTCTTAAGTAGAATCTTTTTCGGGAAGCTGAACTGAACTGGGTAACCTGTGAATTTCAGAGGAAACATGTATCTTCATCAAGCATGGTATAAATGGCTCTTATTGGCTAACCCAAACTAGGAAGACCCTGGAACCATATTGCCTTGCTCATTGTCTTGTCTTCATCACCTGCCAGCTGAGTGAACTTGAAAACACTTTTCTTTGTTATACCTCAGTTTTCTCTCATAGATAGAGAAGATAATAGTACCTATTACATGGCTGTTGTAAAGATGCAATGAAATAGTGTAAAGTATTCACTACCTTATACATTTAAGTAACATATAAACAGTAATTATTCAGTGAGGCTCCTTTGACTTTGTCTCTGAAGTCACTCAGCAGGCTCATGTCTCCATTATTATGAATTTATGAATGGATTTCTCCTTTTGTCTGTCTTCTATTGGGAACTTAACAAGACACTACCTCTCCTGGAAACCCAAAATAAATATTTTACCAATAAGAGGAGCTGAAACATTCTGTTACTGGCACCCAGCTTATAACACTTGTTTTACTATTTAAGTTCAGTTTTTGCTTTTTTTTGGGAGGTGAGGGGTATTATTTTAGATGATGGATTGGTTCATATTTAATTTGGTCATCCAAAAATGCTGAAAATGTGAAATAATTAGGAAACAATCAGGGTCCAAGGTTGTTGGGAAAAGTCCCAAGCCACTTAGCATTGAACTGTTAGTGATGGCATGACTGAAAATGGAAGCAGGGCCACCATTTCAAGTATAAGAATGAGCCTCTGCTGTTTCCAACCCTCTAATTGCCTCAGGGTCATAAACGAACCCTGTGTAAACCCCTCATGAAAAAATATTCAATGATAACAAGAGAATCATTTCTTTAATCTTACAGAACTGAATCGCACTATATGAGTTACCTGATAAAGATGAGTAAGTTCAAGGGAGAAAGAATGAAGAGATGCAAAATGGTGAGTAAATCTACCTCTTAGACTATTCTCAGCATACTTTCCATCTTTCTCTACTTTTCAATAAAACTCATTAACAAAACATATAATTAAAATTTATATTGTTGATTATTGTATTTTTAAAGGTTTAGAATATTTAACTTCTCTTTCAAGTAATGTTTTTGCCTTGGCAACTAAACTTAGAAACATATTCTTTACCCTCCATAGTGAGTGAGTGAAGTCACTCAGTTGTGTCCTACTCTTTGCAACCCCGTGGAATGTAGCCCACCAGGCTCCTCCATCCATGGGATTCTCCAGGCAAGAATACTAGAGTGGGTTGCCATTTCCTTCTCCAAGGGATCTTCCTGACCCAGGGATCAAACCCAGGTCACCTGCATTGCAGGCAGATGCTTTAAACTCTGAGCCACCATATCTCTTATTTAATATTAGTGAAAGTTCTCTTCTGTCAATTACCTACAGATTTTAACCTTCTCTTGCAAATTTTTTCTATTTAATTCAGTGTTAAAGGATGAGACTAAATTACAAATAGTTAAAAAATCTATAATTCTCAGTTCAAATTTACTGAGTCAATATCCAGATTTAATTTTCTTTCTTTTTCCTATCATTAAAAGCATCTGTATCCCTAAATAATTTTAGAGAATAAAACATCATTCTTCGATTGAATTTTGATATCCTGTATTAACAGTTAAATTTGCAGAGTAGTTAATAGAAACGTGATCTAAAAGTATAATAAATACTTCCTGACACAGAATGCCTGAAAAATTACAGAAAAAGACTGCTATACACACCCACACACACACACAAACACACACACACACACATACACACACATACATCACTTCAGTTCAGCCACTTGGTCGTGTCTGACTCTTTGAAACCCCATGAACTGCAGCACGTCAGGCCTCCGTGTCCATCACCAATGCCTGGAGTTCACTCAAACCCAAACCCATGTCCATTGAGTCGGTGATGCCATCCAACCATCTCATCCTCTGTCATCCCCTTCTCCTCCTGCCCTCAATCTTTCCCAGCCTCAGGGTCTTTTCAAATGAGTCTTTTTGCATCAGGTGGCCAAAGTACTAGAGTCTCAACTTCAGCATCAGTTCTTCCAATGAATATTCAGACTGATTTCCTTTATAATGGACTGGTTGGATCTCCTTGTAGCCCAAGAGTCGTCTCCAACACCACAGTTCAAAAGCATCAATTCTTTGGCACTCAGCTTTCTTCATAGTCCAACTCTCACATCCATACATGACCACAGGAAAAACCATAGCCTTGACTAGACGGACCTTTGTTGACAAAATAATGTCTCAGTTTTTGAATATGCTGTTTAGGTTGGTCATAATTTTCCTTCCAAGGAGTAAGCATCTTTTAATTTCATGGCTGGAATCACCATCTGCAGTGATTTTGGAGCCCCAAAAAATAAAGCCTGACACTGTTTCCACTGTTTCCCCATCTATTTCCCATGAAGTGATGAGACCAGATGCCATGATCTTAGTTTTCTGAATGTAGAGTTTTAAGCCAACTTTTTCCTCTCCTCTTTCACTTTCATCAAGAGGCTCTTTAGTTCCTCTTCACTTTCTGCCATAAGGGTGGTGTCATCTGCATATCTGAGGTGACTGACATTTCTCCCAGCAATCTTGATTCCAGCTTGTGCTTCCTCCAGCCCTGCGTTTCTCATGATGTACTCTGCATATAAGTTAAATAAGCAGGGTGACAATATACAGCCTTGACGTACTCCTTTTCCTATTTGGAACCAGTTTGTTGTTCCATGTCCAGTTCTAACTGTTGCTTCCTGACCTGCATACAGGTTTCTCAAGAGGCAGGTCAGGTGGTCTGGAATTCCCATTTCTTTCAGAATTTTCCACAGTTGATTGTGAGTCACACAGTCAAAGGCTTTGGCATAGTCAATAAAGCAGAAATAGATGTTTTTCTGGAACTCTCTTGCTTTTTGATGACCCAGCAGATGTTGGCAATTTGATCTATGGTTCCTCTGCCTTATCTAAAACCAGCTTGAACATCTGGAAGTTCATGGTTCATGTATTGCTGAAGCCTGGCTTGGAGAATTTTAAGCATTACTTTATACCCATGTATAAAACCTTAAAGCTGAAATAATGTTTTAATTGTTTTCATATAGAATATTTTCTCTGACCACATGCAATTATCTTAAAAATTAATATCAAGCAGATAATGAAGAACCTTTAGAAATTTAGGAATTAAACTTTAATGACCTCTAAATCATAGAAGAAATAACAATAGATATCAAAACTACTTAGAACCTAGTAATAATAAAGCATTAAAATTTGGCCACATAATCAATGTGATCCTTAGAGGGAAATTTAACATTTAAAATATAAATGTTAGAGAAAAAGAAAGGCTAAAAATAATGTGGTAAGATTTAATTTAAGAAATTAGAAAATAAAGACAAAATAATTCCAAAGAAATTGAAGAACAAAAATGATATGCAGAAAATGATAAAATTGGAAGTTGAAGCTACACAAAAGAGAACCAACTAAGTCAGAATATAGTTATAGTTTTCTAGTTTCTTAAAGCTTTGTAAAATAGTTAAATCTGTGGGAATATTAGTAGAGCAGGGAAAGGGAAAAGAGAAATAACAACAGATTGAGAAGAGGTATATCGTAATAAGAGAATGGTATTGACTTTAGGTATACTAAAAGTGTTATTTCCAGTTGTAAACACTAATGAGAATGAAAATTCATAGCTATATCAAGTTGCCTTTATTATCACCTTAACAGAGTGTGGCTCAGATGGTAAAGAATCTGCCTGCAATGCAGGAGACTGGGGTTCCATCCCTGTGTTGGGAAGATCCCCTGAGAAGGAAATGGCAACCCACTCCAGTATTCTTGCCTTGAGAATTTTATAGACAAAGGAGCCTGGTGGGCTACAGTCCATGGGGTTACACAGAGTCAGACACAACTGAGCAAGTAATACATTTACTATCACAAAGAGAGATAAGAATACAAGTAGATGAAGCTCCCAATGCTAATTCCTCCAGAATATGAACCACACACCTGCAGTGAATAAGAAACCCGCCAAGTGTGAGAAGCCCAGTCCAGAAATCAGCTGCCTTTTATACCATTAGGTTGGAAGGATAGACAAGTTAGTGCTTAAGGACTGACCTGCTGCTGCTGAGTTGCTTCAGTCATGTTTGACTCATTGTGACCCCATGGACTTCAGCTCACCAGCCTTCTCCACCCATGTGATTCTCCACATGAAAATACTGGACTGGGTTGCCATGCTCTCCTCCAGGGAAGGACTGACCTGCTGCTGCTGCTGCTGCTAAGTCGCTTCAGTTGTGTCTGACTCTGTGCGACCCCATGGACTGCAGCCTACCAGGCTTCTCCGTCCATGGGATTCTCCAGGCAAGAACACTGGAGTGGGTTGCCATTTCCTTCTTGAATGCATGAAAGTGAAAAATGAAAGTGAAGTCACTCAGTGCTGTCCGACTCTTAGCGACCCCAGCCTACCAGGCTCCACCGTCCATGGGATTTGCCAGGCAAGAGTACTGGAGTGGGGTGCCATTGCCTTCTCTGAGGACTGACATACTACCATGTAATATGATTGACTGCTGTGCCACATCTAGGTATATCTGTGTTATACTTCAAGTTTACAGTGAGTGTGGCCATGTCCTTAATAAATATAAATAAACTTAGGAGAGAAAATTGGAAACTTTAAGACAATAGAAATAACCAAGAAGATTATAACTTCCCAAAACCGCTCAAAAGAAATGGAAGGAATCTATAATCATTAAAAAACTTGGTAGCCATTAAAAATTGATCACATACCAACAGTTTTACATGCAATTTTAACCAAAAATTCAAGGAATTGACATCTGATATATATAAATTGTTCCAAAGAATATAAAAAGAGTAACATACCTTTATTCTGTAAAGTTAATGTGACCTTATTACCATATAAAGAATAAATATGAAAGGGAAAAATTACAAGTGGACTTCACTTATAGATGGCCAAATTCTAAATAAAATAATATACAATGATAGAACAAATGTAAAATGAAACCATATAAAGATATAATTTTAGCACAGTACAAAAAGTTACTGAGGAATCATGTAATGTAAAATAGATCATTATAGAGAAAAAATTAGATAAAAATTTAAAGGTGTACTAAAATAGATGAATAACTATGACATCCACATTGATAAAAAGACTCAATATTATAGATATCTCAATTATTCAAAAATATTACACCAATCAAGCTAAATATAATACCAATTGATATCCTAACAGAAGGTTTGGGAACTTGATATGTTGGTTTTAAATTTTATATTGAAAAGGAAAAGATCAAGAATAGTTATTGTATTGTTCACTCACTAAGTTACGCCCACTCTTTGTGAGCCCATGGACTGCAGCATGACAGCTTCCCTGTCCTTCACAATCTCGTGGAGTTTGTTCACACTCATGTCCATTGAGTCATTGATGCCATCCAACCCTTTCATTGTCTATCTCCCTCTCTTCCTGCCTTCAATGTTTCCCAGCATCAGGATCTTTTCCAACAAGTTGGCTCTTCATATCAGATGGCCAAAGTATTGTGGCTTCGGCTTCAGCATCAGTCCTTCCAATGAACATTCAGGGTTGATTTCCGTTAGGATTGACTGCTTTGATCTCTTTGCAGTCTAAGGGACTCTCAAGAGCCTTCTCCAACACCACAGTTCAAAAGCATCAGTTCTTCAGTACTCAATCTTCTTTATGGTCCAACTCTCACATCCATACATGACTACTGTAAAGACCATAGCTTTGACTATACAGACCTTTATCAACAAAATGATGTCTCTGCTTTGTAATACACTGTCTAGGTTTGTCATAGCTTTTCTTCCAAGGAACAAGTATCTTTTAATTTCATGGCTGCAGTCACTGTCCCACATTGATTTTGGAGCCCAAGAAAATAAAATCTGCCACTGGAATTAGAATTGGAAAAGGAACCAGAGATCAAATTGCCAACATCCATTGGATCATCGAAAAAGTAAGAACAGCTAGGATACTGCTAACGAAGGTCAGTGAGGAGGATCTTTCCGTACAAGGTATGAAGATTTATTACAAAGCCATTGGTATTAGCACAATGATAACAATTATACTTCTTAATAAAAAAAAAAAAAACTCAGAAACATACACATGTACGGAAACTTGATAAATATAGTAGAAAAGGACAAGAAAGACAGAAAGACAATTTGTGATTGGTTCTCAAAACTAATCAAAGAATACATGAATAAACAGATATACTCTGGTTAATAAGCAAGTGAAGCTGAAAAAATAAGCAAGTTTAGGCTATGAATTATCTTTTTTGGCTGTCTAAATATCAATTCAATAAGCCAGGTAAACTGAATCTCCACTTGACTTTTTGCTGTGTAAACGTAGTCTGGAAGACATTTTAAAGAAAGGAGGATGTTGTGAGTAATTGACCTTTTCTCTAGAAAGGAAATAGTGATATTTTCAACCACTACAGTAACATCAAGCAGGCCACACAAAAGGAAGGTCACTTTTTTATTGAAAAGGAGGGGAAAACACGGTGGAGAAATGTATTTTCTTCTGTAAATAATTGGAAGTCTTGTGTAGAAAATGAAAGGCATGAAGCTTCTAAGGGGACTATTAATGCTCCTTTCCTGAGCTTCACATCATATTAACATAGTATTATGTGGAAAAATGCACTGCATAGTGTCCTGTCACCAAGGACATTTTGGCCTGTGAGCCTCTCCACCTTAATTACAAGGTTATCTGAATCGCCAAAGGTGACTCCTTTGGATCAAGTTTAGCCACACCTTGTCAGTTTCAAGCATTATGAGCCTCATAATAAGTTTTAAAATGTAAAGTTGTACCCTGCAGCAGTTCGTAATGACAAACTATGATTTTTCTGAATCTCTTAAAGGTAGTTTTGTCAAGGACTGAACATGCAAAACTGACCTTATCAGAGAGGTAAATGCAGCTCCAATTAAAACTGAACTGGGAAAAAAAAAAAAAACAAAACTGAACTGGGGAGGAGATTTTGGAGGGGTGATCACAAATTCAAAATGTTTAAGCCTCATAGATAAGGGACACTGCCATATGCTGCAGCATCTTTATTCTCATCCTGCAATTACAGGGATCAACAAAACATTGTTGAAATCATTTCAGTTAGCATGGATGCTACTGTTGAGATTAGATTAATTAAACTGATAAATCCCAAGCATGGATCAAAAACATCTAGTAACATGAAAGCAATAAAAATATGAGACAGGCTAGGGCTGCCAAGAAGTTTTTCAAAGCTCCCACTGGCCTAGTATGATTGGAAAATCTACAATTTTGAAGAAAAGAAAATAGATCAAACGCCAGGTAAATATAAGTCTGAAGGTCTGGCATTCACCAGAAATGAGGCTTCATAACCAAGAGGAGCTTATCATAGCCAAAGCAGGATGCACAGTACATCAAAGTAAATTAGGCAGTTTCACCTCGGCATCCAATCTAATAACAAATAACATTGGGTCTTATTGGCAAGTGCTCTGTGCCTTCATAATTGAATGCTGAATATCAGTAACTGACCATGTAGTAGGAGCAATGACCTAAGGATGTAGAGATAGGACTGATTTAGATTATATCTGCATGTAAGAAAAATTCAGGCTCTTTTCCAGTGAAGAATTAACTTGAAAAATACACTGTGAAATCCCAAGACAGTCAATTCCTAGATAGGTTGATAAGAAGTCCAGGGTCCCTGCAGAGGAGAAAGGGGTCTGGGGCTCTCAAGGAGTGATAGGGGTCTGGAATATTTAGGGAGGAGAAAAGGACAAACATCTTTTTTTTTTTTTTTTTCTAAACATTTCTAAGTCTTAGTCACATAAAACATTTTTTTTTCTTTAAGCCCACAACTGATGATTACACAGAATCATGGTCCACTGGAGAAGGGAATGGCAAACCACTTCAGTATTCTTGCCTTGACAACCCCATGAACAGTATGAAAAGGCAAAATGATAGGATACTGAAAGAGAAACTTCCCAGGTCGGTAGGTGCCCAATATGCTACAGGAGATCAGTGGAGAAATAACTCCAGAAAGAAGGAAGGAATGGAGCCAAAGCAAAAACAATACCTAGTTGTGGATGTGACTGGTGATAGAAGCAAGGTCCAATGCTGTAAAGAGCAATATTGCATAGGAACCTGGAATTTCAGGTCCATGAATCAAGGCAAATTGGAAGTGGTCAAATAGGAGATGGCAAGAGTGAACGTCGACATTCTAGGAATCAGCGAACTAAAATGGACTGAAATGGGTGAACTTAACTCAGATGACCATTATATCTACTACTGTGGGCAAGAATCCCTTAGAAGAAATAGAATAACCATCATGGTCAACAAAAGAGTCTGAAATGCAGTACTTGGATGCAATCTCAAAAACGACAGATTGATCTCTGTTCATTTCCAAGGCAAACCATTCAATATCACTGTGATCCAAGCCTATGCCCCAACTAGTAATGCTGAAGAAGCTGAAGTTGAATGGTTCTATGAAGACCTATGAGATCTTTTAGAACACCCAAAAAAGATCTCCTTTTCATTATAGGGGACTGAAATGCAAAAGTAGGAAGTCAAGAAACACCTGGAGTAACAGGCAAATTTGGCCTTGGAGTACAGATTGAAACAGGGCAAAAGCTAATAGAGTTCTGCCAAGAGAACGCACTGGTCATAGCAAACACCCTCTTCCAACAACACAAGAGAAGACTCTACACATGGACATCCCCAGATGGTCAACACCAAAATCAGATTGATTATATTCTTTGCAGCCAAAGATGGAGAAGCTCTATACAGTAAGCAAAAACAAGACTGGGAGCTGACTGTGACTCAGATCATGAACTCCTTATTGCCAAATTCAGACTTAAATTGAAGAAAGTAGAGAAAACCATTTGACCATTCAGGTATGACCTAAATCAAATCCCTTATGATTATACTGTAGAAGTGAGAAATAGATTTAAGGGACTAGATCTGATAGACAGAGTACCTGATGACCTACGCACGGAGGTTCATGACATTGTACAGGAGAAAAGGATCAAGACCATCCCCATGAAAAAGAAATGCAAAAAAACAAAATGGCTGTCTGAGGAGGGCTTACAAATAGCTGTGAAAAGAAGAGAAGTGAAAAGCAAAGGAGAAAATGAAAGATATTCCCATTTGAATGCTGAGATCCAAAGAATAGCAAGGAGAGATAAGAAAGCCTTCCTCAGCGATCAGTGCAAAGAAATAAAGGAAAACAACAGAATGGGGGAAGTCTAGAGATCTCTTCAATAAAATTATAGATACCAAGGGAACATTTCAAGCAAAGATGGGCTCAATAAAGGACAGAAATGGTATGGACCTAACAGAAGCAGAAGATATTAAGAGGTGGCAAGAATATGCAGAAGAAGTGTACAAAAAAGATCTTCATGACTCAGATAATCATGATGGTGTGATCATTCACTTAGAGCCAGACATCCTGGAATGTGAAGTCAGGTGGGCCTTAGAAAGCATCACTACAAACAAAGCTAGTGGAGGTGATGGAATTCCAGTTGAGCTCTTTCAAATCCTGAAAGATGATGCTGTGAAAGTGCTGCACTCAATATGCCAGCAAATTTGGAAAACTCAGCAGTGGCCACAGGACTGGAAAAAGTCAGTTTTCATTCTAATCCCAAAGAAAGGCAATGCCAAAGAATGTTCAAACTACCGCACAATTGCACTCATCTCACACGCTAGTAAAGTAATGCTCAAAATTCTCCAAATCAGGCTTCAGCAATACCTGAACTGTGAACTTCCAGATGTTCAAGCTGGTTTTAGAAAAGGCGGAGGAACAAGAGATCAAATTGCCAACATCTGCTGGATTATCAAAAAAGCAAGAGTGTTCCAGAAAAACATCTATTTCTGCTCTATTGACTATGCCAAAGCTTTTAACTGTGTGGATCACAATAAACTGGAAAATTCTGAAAGAGATGATAATACCAGACCACTTGACCTGCCTCTTGAGAAACCTATATACAGGTCAGGAAGAAATAGTTACAAATGGACATGGAACAACAGACTGGTTCCAAATAGGAAAAGGAGTACGTCAAGGCTGTATATTGTAACCCTGCTTTTTTAACTTATATGCAGAGTACATCATGAGAAATGTTGGGCTGGAAGAAGCCCAAGCTGGAATCAAGATTGCCAGGAGAAATAGCAATAGCCTTAGATATGCAGATGACACCACCCTTATGCAGAAAGTGAAAAGGAACTAAAAAGCCTCTTGATGAAAGTGAAAGAGGAGAGTGAAAAAGTTGGCTTAAAGCTCAACATCTTAGAAAACTAAGATCATGGCATCTGGTCCCATCACTTCATGACAAATCGATGGGGAAACGGTGGAAACAGTGTCAGGCTTTTTTTGGGGGGGGCTCCAAAATCACTGCAGATGGTGATTCCAGCCACAAAATTAAAAGATGTTTGCTCTTTGGAAGGAAAGTTATGACCAACCTAGATAGCATATTGAAAAGCAGAGATATTACTTTGCCAACAAAGGTCTGTCTAGTCAAGGCTATGGTTTTTCCAGTGATCATGTATGGATGTGAGAGTTGGGCTATGAAGAAAGCTGAGCACCAAAGAATTGATGCTTTTGAACTGTGGTGCTGGAGAAGACTCTTGAGAGTCCCTTGGACTGCAAGGAGATCCAACCAGTCCATCCTAAAGGAGCCAAGTCCTGGGTGTTCACTGGAAGGACTGATGCTGAGGCTGAAACTCCAATACTTTTTTTGGCCACCTCATGTGAAGAGTTGACTCATTGCAAAAGACCCTGATGCTGGGAGGGATTGGGGGCAGGAGGAGAAGGGGATGACAGACGATGAGATGGCTGGATGGCATCACCCATACGATGCACATGAGTTTGGGTGAATTCCTGGAGTTGGTGATGGACAGGGAGGCCTGACAACTGTGATTCATGTAGTCACAAAGAGTTGGACATGACTGAGCTACTGAACTGATGATTACACAACAAACAATTCAGTTTAACCTCTGTACTTGGGATTATATAACAACAATGTATCCTGCTTAAGGACAGTTTCTCCTTCCTGAAAACCATATGACTAATCCTGATATTTTAGAATGTATATTATGGGAGTGGATCTGGTAGGATCTTTCTATTGTTAAATTCTAATCCTGTTATCCTAAAATGTAAATTATGGGAGTGGGTCTATTAAGATCTTTACAACCTTGAGACAGTCTTTTGATTTATTATAATAACCAATTTAAAAAGTATATAACTCCCTTGCTAACACTAGTGAGTGGAGCACTCTCCATCCCCTTTCTGATGTCTATGTGAGAAGCTTTGTCTGCCCCTTTTCATACTTCAATAAAACTCTGCTATACAAAAGCTCTTGAGTGATCAAGCCTAGTCCCTGATCCCAAAGCTAAATCTTCTTCTTCAGAGATCACAAATCTGACATCATTCACCATGAGCTATCAATCCCAAGATTTATTCTAATAACATATGAATTAGAAAAAACAGAAATATAGCTACTGGCTGAAATTAAAGAAAGAGATGATGGATGGAAAGGCAGTGGAAGGGAAAGAAGGAAAAGAGAAGGATGAAGGAGGGAAGGAACAGTTGATTATTCTGTAACTATTCTAGGTAATGGAATATGCTTCATGCCCCAAGAAACAGATATACAATCTCAAAGGAAGCCTTCTATTTTATAAAAGCCTGTATGGGCTCATGAGGCCAAAATCAAATCAGTCTCTTTTAGGGGATGTTATTGGACAGTCCTACTCTCAAAATTTTCCTCTGAAAGATATCCTAGGGTTACTTGTGCCATTTATAAGTAAGCCATATATATATACTTTATTTACAGAATTATTTTTAAAGACTAGAAAACTATCACAAGAATAGCAAAATGGTCTTTGTACATGATACACCACCTCTCCTAAAATCAGTTTTCTTATTATATCTATCATGGGTTCTAACCTTGGAAAAACCTTCTTATTATCCTTCAAGCCCTGCTAAAAATGAGGTATGTGGGGTCAAGAAGACAAAGAAAAAAAGACCCACTAGTAATGCTCAGACTTTGGGAATAAATGATCTCCAGGATGCAATTAGCACAATCCTTCACCTGGGAGATGGCAAGAACTAAGAGAAAAGAAAAAAGTACGCAGGTTCAAGTGATGACTTTTAGAATAATTTTCTGTTCCAGCCACATTTTACCCTAATGACCATGCTAATCTAGTCTTGATTAGCGTGACCATGAAAATAATTATCATTTATATGCAATTTTAAATCTTAAAAACCTTTGTTAAAAATGTTCTTTCCTGCTATAGGACATCCAATATTGTCTGGAATAATGAGTTCATTATAGTGTTTGCCTTTTTTTTTCCTGAAGTCTATAAATGTATAGCTTATATCCAAGTGCTAATATTAGCACATAGACTCTATTGAACCTCTAATGTGTCTTTCTGACAATTAATATCTTAACATTTTAATTTATATATTTGCTGAGATATGAGAGGAGACATTTCTGTAGTGCATATATATTATAAACTTTTTACATAGAAAATTATACTATTCCTAGTTTGCATTATTTTTTCACTTATATCATTCTGTGTCGAGAAGGCAAAAATCACTTACACTTAAGTACTCACTGGCTATTATTGTCCTGAAGATAGAAAAAAATGTGCTTGTCCTCAACATATACACTGAAGGTTTGCTTCTATATTTAAATGAAAGGATATATTTATATCTTTAATGCTTTAGAATTATACTACCAATGGACATATTTGAAATATAGAAATTATGAGAAGATTTCAATGTCACAAAATATATGCAATATAAAAAGGCTGTGATTTAAAGAAAGCAACCTGACATTATTTTTAAAGTGTTCTGTACCAAAAGTTCTTTGTGAAAATTTAAAAATAAAACTAGATAGATTCTGTGGGCAAGGACTGGGTCTGCTAGAAGCATCTTTCAGCCTTAATAAAGAAGATTTAAGGTATCTTCTACATTTGCAAAATCACACTTTTTCTTGATTTTATTAATAACTATCAGAAATTTATAAAAGATTTTTTAATCCAGATATATGCCCAGGAGTGGGATTGCTGGATCATACAGTTCAGTTCAGTTCAGTCACTTAGTAATGTCTGACTCCTTGCAATGCATGACTGCAGCACACCAGGCCTCCCTGTCCATCTCCAACTCCCAGAGTTTATCCAAACTCATGTCCATTGAGTCGGTGATGCCATCCAACCATCTCATCCTCTGTCGTCCCCTTCTCCTCTTGCCTTCAATCTTTCCCAGCATTAGGGTCTTTTCAAATGTGTCAGTTCTCTGCATCAGGTGGCCAAATTATTGGAGGTTCAGCTTCAGCATTAGTCCTTCTAATGACTATTCAGGACTGATTTCTTTTAGGATTGACTGGTTGGATCTCCTTGCAGTCCAAGGGACTCTCAAGAGTCTTCTCCAACACCATGGTTTAAAAGCATCAGTTCTTTGGTGCTCAGCTTCCTTTATAGTCCAACTCTCACATCCATATATGACCACTGGAAAAACCATAGCTTTGACTAGACAGACCTTTGTTGGCAATAAATGTCTCTGCTTTTAATATGCTGTCTAGGTTGGTTCTAACTTCTCTTCCAAGGAGCAAGTGTCTTTTAATTTCATGGCTGCAGTCACCATCTGCAGTGATCAAAAAATAGAGTCTGTCACTGTTTCCACTATTTCCCCCTCTATTTGCCATGAAGTGATGGGACAAGATGCCATGATCTTAGTTTTCTGAATGTTGAGCTTTAAGTCAACATTTTCACTCTCCTCTTTCACTTTCATCAAGAGGGGCTTCAGTTCTTCTTTGCTTTCTGCCATAGGATCATATGGTAGTTCTATTTTTAGTTTTTTTAAGGAAGCTCTGTATTGTTCTTCATAGTGGCTATACCAATTCATATTCTTTCCAACAGTATAGGAGGGTTCACTTTTATCCATACCCTCTCTGGCATTTATTGTTTGTAGATTTTTTGATGGCCATTCTGACTGGTGTGAGGTGATATCTCATTTTAGTTTTGATTTGCATTTCTCTAAGAATTAACAATGTTGAGCATTTTATAATGTGCATCTTGGCCATCTATAAGTCTTCTTTGGAAAAATGTCTATTTCAATCATCTGCCCATTTATAATTTGGTTGTTTGTTTTTTTGTTACATTGAACCATGAGCTGTTTGTAAATTTTAGAGACTAAACCCTTGTCGGTCACATAATTTGCAAATCTTTTCTCCCATTTTGTCAGCTGTCTTTCCATTTTGTTTATGGCTTCCTTTGCTATGCAAAGACTTTTGAATTTAATTAGGTCCCATATGCTTGTTTTTGTTTTTATTTCCATTACTCTAGGAGGTACATTGAGGTATGTGCTCTGCCACTTACTGGAGAGTTTTTGGAGGTTTTTTGGGTCATAAATGGGTGTTGAATTTTGTCAAAAGTATTTGGTGTCAAACACACTAGATCATACCCTAGCTCTGCCACTTTATATTCTGTAGCATTGGAAGTATTAATCTCTCTCATGCCTTAGTTTCCTCATCTATAAAATTAGGATGCTAATACTGTTTCATCCAATGAGATTATTGTAAAGATAAAGCAACACATAAAATGCTTATTATATTTTATGAATTGTATGATAAACTTTTGTTATTATTAACATCATTCTATTATTATTCATCTAGTACCATGATAAATGCTGATAAGCAAAAAGTACTTATAAAATTCCAACTATGATAGTACTGGGCTTCCCTGGTGGCTCAGACAGTAAAGTATCTGCCTGCAATGCTGGAAACATGGGTTCAATCCCTGAGTCAGGAAGATCCCCTGGAGAAGGAAATGGCAACCCATTCTAGTACTCTTGCCTGGAAAATCCCGTAGACAGAGGAGCATGGTAGGCTATATAGTTCATGGAGTTGGAAAGAGTCAGACACAACTGAGCGACTTCCCTTCACTTCTACTTTTCACTGTTGTAATAGTCAGGGTCCACCTAGAAAATAAATAACTCTAGGTCTTTCAAACAGAATATAATACAAGAAATTAGTTACACAAATGAGAGAAAAGCTGAGAAACAGATCAAGGGCAGCAATATAACACAGAGATTAGCAATATAAGGAAATAGCTATCAGCTTTAGAGCTGAAAAGGCAATGGAAGGAGAGGATATTATAAGACTCTGGAAGTCAGGCTGTCCAGCTAGTATTGGAGGCATGGAGGAGACAAACCTGCTGCCTAAACAAGCAGAGAAAGAAGGGAATAAATATATGGTGTCTCTCCTCTTCACATGTACTCAGTCTTATGCCACATCTTTCCTGGAAATCAAAGGACAATGAGACTGATAAATGTTGGGTTTTATAATCTAAAGGAAAACAGTGGAAGACAGGAGCATTGACTTGAGGGCAAACAGGAGTTGGCCAGCATTCAGTTCAGTTTAGTTGCTCAGTCATGTCCAAGTCTTTGTGACCCCATGGACAGCAGCACACCAGGATTCCCTGTCCATCACCAACTTCCAGAGCCTACTCAAACTCAAACTGCGTTGGTGATGCCATCCAACCATCTCATCCTCTGTCATCCCCTTTTCCTCCAGCCTTCACCCTTTTCCAGCATCAGGGTCTTTTCCAATGAGTTTGTTCTTCACATCAGTTGGCCAAAGTATTGAAGTTTCAGCTTCGGCATCAGTCCTTCTAACGACTATTCAAAACTGATTTCTTTTAGGATTGACTGGTTGGATCTCCTTACAATCCAACGAACTCTCAAGAGTCTTCTCCAACACCACAGTTCAAAAGCATCAATTCTTTGGTGCTCAGCTTTCTTTATAGTCCAACTCTTACATCCATACATGACTACTGGAAAAACCATAGCTTTGACTAGACGGACCTTTGTTGGCAAAGTAATGTCTCTGCTTTTTAATATGCTCTCTAGGTTGGTCATAACTTTTCTTCCAAGGAGC
>NW_011494855.1:1939895-1941474 GCF_000754665.1 Bison bison bison | reverse complement strand
AGATCCAACCAGTCCATTCTGAAGGAGATCAGCCCTGGGATTTCTTTGGAAGGAATGATGCTAAAGCTGAAACTCCAGTACTTTGGCCACCTCGTGCGAAGAGTTGACTCACTGGAAAAAACTCTGATACTGGGAGGGATTGAGGGCAGGAGGAAAAGGGGACGACAGAGGATGAGATGGCTGGCTGGCATCACCAACTCAATGGACGTGAGTTTGGGTGAACTCCGGGAGTTGGTGATGGACAGGGAAGCCTGGCATGCTGCGACTCATAAGGTCACAAAGAGTCGGACATGACTGAGCTACTGAACTGAACTGAACTGCTGCACTCAAACTAAAAGCCTTTTTTTAATTTACATTTTTAATCCATGTAATGTGGATAGTAATGTTTGACTTACTGAATAATCTCTAGTAATAAAGGACATAATAAAAGATTAGCACAATTCTTCAACTGATAGCACACAATAATGATGGCTTATAATATTATCAGAAATTAGAAAAAATGTAAGTTGTAGCTTCAATAGCTTAATAAAAATCTTGCTTTAGTCCATATATTTAGCAGTATATTTTTATTACCATAATTCTTTAAATCTAGATGTCATCTCTAATGTAAGATCTATCATTATTATATGTACACCTACGAAAGAAAAAACTCAGCTATAACACACAATATCTCATTATCTTTTTCACTGAATTGCATGTCCCTGTAGGTTGAGCAGTTTCTGTCTAAAGTCGGCTGGAAGTTTCTGACATAGTATGTATAATGCTATATCAACACTGTCCCGTACAATGCATGAATGGATCATACTAGTCTCTTGCTGCCTTGAAATTTTTCATCTGCTCCATGGAATTGTCAGCTTTTTCTGCTTTTAATTACTTTGCTTAATATATGGTAGACAATCTTTTTTATTTTTTTTTCACATTTTCTCACAAAGTGTAGCTAACATCATCTCTTTACAAATTAACTAAAAAGTTAACCAAAAACTTCTGTATAGCAATGAAAACCATCAACAAAATGAAATGGCAATTTATAAAATGGAAGAACATATTTATAAATCAAATCCAATAAAGGATGAATATCCAAATTATAAAAATAATTCATATTGTTTTATTGTTGTTGTTTACTCACTAAGTCATGTCCAATCCCGTGGACTGTAGCCGTGGACTTTGTGACACCATGCACTGTAGCCTGCCAGGCTCATCTGTCCATGGGATTCTCCAGGCAAGAATACTGGAGTCAGTAGCCATTTCCTTCTCCAGGGTATCTTCCCAACCCAGGGATCAAACCCAAGCCTCCTGCATTTATAGGTGGATTCTTTACCACTAAGCCACCAGGGAAGCCCAAAGAATTCATATAGCTCAATAGAAACCAACAATCTATTTTTAAAAATGGGGAGAGAATCTGAATAGATGTTTCCCCAAAGAAGTTGTTCAGATGGCCAACAGTTACATTAAAAAAATGCTTAATATCAACTGCTGATGCTGAGTCACTTCAGTCGTGTCCGACTCTGTCAGATCCCATAGACGGCAGCCCACCAGGCTCCCCCATCCCTGGGATTCTCCAGGCAAGAACACTGGAGTG
>NW_011494855.1:1939200-1939795 GCF_000754665.1 Bison bison bison | reverse complement strand
TCCAGCTTGTGCTTCATCCAGCCCAGCATTTCTCATGATGTACTCTGCATATAAGTTAAATAAGCAGGGTGACAATGTAAGGCCTTGACATACTCCTTTTCCTATTTGGAACCAGTCTGTTGTTCCATGTCCACTTCTAACTGCTGCTACTTGACCTGCATACAGATTTCTTAGGAGGTAGGTCAGGTGGTCTGGTATTCCCATCTCTTTAAGGATTTTGACCAGCATAGTTAATTTAATTAGAATGATTTAAGATCTACAACAACACATGCAGTTAAATCTGAAAGCAAGCTTGCTCTGCCTATACCTACTATTGGTAGACTTTCAGGTAGAAGGGCACATGGAGCACTTCCTTAAAACCAGTAAGGAGTTCACTGAAAGAGCATAACAGCACAGGTTTTAGATTTTCATTCTGACTCTGCTGCACTCCGTTTAGTCAAGGCTATGCTTTTTCCAGTGGTCATGTATGGATATGAGAGTTGGACTGTAAAGAAAGTTGAGTGCTGAAGAACTGATGCTATTGAACTGTGGTGTTGGAGAAGACTCTTGAGAGTCCCTTGGACTGCAAGGAGATCCAACCAGTCCATTCTGAAGG
>NW_011494855.1:1936775-1939100 GCF_000754665.1 Bison bison bison | reverse complement strand
CACTTCAGTCGTGTCCGACTCTGTCAGATCCCATAGACGGCAGCCCACCAGGCTCCCCCATCCCTGGGATTCTCCAGGCAAGAACACTGGAGTGGGTTGCCATTTCCTTCTCCAGTGCATGAAAGTGAAAAGTGAAAGTGAAGTCGCTCAGTCATGTCTGACTCTTAGCGACCCCATGGACTGCAGCCCACCAGGCTCCTCCATCCATGGGATTTTCCAGGCAAGAGTATTGGAGTGGGGTGCCATTGCCTTCTCAACTAATCATCATTAAAATTCAATTTAAAACCACAATGAGATATTTTAATAGAGAAGAATAAACCTGACTCTGTATTGGGTCTCTAACTCTAATCTTTGTGCTCAGTTGCCTGCACTTAGTCAGGCTGGTTCTGTACCTTTGTCTCCTCAATTGGTGAAAGAATGTTATCTATACACTGAAATATGCATAGCAACGCTTTCTCAAGGTTCTGCCTCCCACACTTGACCTTTCATTCATACAGAGATAAAAAGCTACAGAGGAGAAAACATTTGTCTTGCTGAAGGTTTGCAGGAACATCATTATTAGATCTACCTGGACAGCTCTAAGAACAAAGATTATCACATCTGGCTAGCACCAAGAAGTCTATAACAACCAGCCACACCCCCTTGTCCCATTTTAGTATAAAAGAAGCCTGAATTCTAATTCAGATAAGACTGTTCTTTGGGACACTAGTCCACCATCTTTCTGAACTGAGTTATTGGGAAAAGGAATAGTGACTTATCTCTCAATTTATTTGCCTATTGTTTGTTGAACAGTATGAGCCTGGTCTTGATAGCAATATCATCTCACACCTGTCAGAATAACTATTTCAAAAAGATAAGAAATAGCAAATTTTGGCAATGAAGCAGAGAAAAAAAACCTTTGTGAACTGTTGGTGGGAGCGTAAATCAGTACAGACACTATGGAAATTCTGAAAAACAATAAAAACTTCCTCAAAAACTTTAAAATATAGATACCCTGTAAGATATTCCATAGTTTCCACCAATGGATAAATGGTTAAAGAAAATGTGATAAAATTATTTAAATGTGATAAATATATATAAATATTCTAAATACAATGAAATATTATTCATCCATAAAAAGGATAGCCAACCATTTGCTATAGCATGGATGAATCTTGAGGGCATCTTCCCAAAGGAAATAAGTCAGACAGAAGAATACTTATATGTGAATTAAAAAAAAAAAACAACCAACACCCATAAATATAGATAACATTGTGGTGGTTTCTAGAGGAGGTTGAGGGGATGGGCCAATTGGGGAAGGTGATCAAAAGGTACAAGTTTCTGCTTAGTCACTCAGTCATGTCCAGCTCTCTGTGACCCCATGGACTATAGCCTACCAGGCTCCTCTGTCCATGGAATTCTCCAGGCAAGAATACTGGAGTGGGTAGCCATTTCTTTCTCCAACAAGATTCTAGTTATAAAATAAGTCCTGGGTTGTAATGTATAATCTGGTGACTATAGAAAACAATATAAGTTTTTAAGAGTAAATCTTAAAAGTTCTCATAAGAAAAAAATTTGTAACTGTGTGTAATGGAATGTTAATTACACTGTGATGATCACATCACAATACATACAAGTATCAGCCCATTATGTTGCACAAATATCATAAAAAATAAGATAAAAGGAAGTACTTTGGGACCAAAAAAAAAAATTCTTGAATATTGGAAAGCATTTCTGTGTTGCTTTATAAGAAAATAATAAACTGTGTTCATCCCTATAAAGAAAAATTTCCCTTTAAACATGTCAAATTAATGTCACACTCTAATTGGAAACTTCAATACATAAAATAATGTTTTATTAAAATACTGATAGTGTAACCTTCTTAAATTTAATTGAAATAGCAACTAAACTCAAACAGATTATTGTTTAAAATGTTTGAACTCAACTTATGTGATGACAGCATGAACAAATATGATCAAGTTGACATGCTATGTGATGTCTGTCATCTGATCAACACAAGTTGTAAAATAACAGATTGTAAGATGCATCCCAGTTTCAAATATGATCCTTAGAACCTATCAGTATAAAACATGATCATATTTACTCAGGTCCCATTATCAGGGGAAGTGAAAAGGAAAGAAATTAGAGAAAAGGAGAGTCAGGTACAGAATTTGCCATAAGAAAAGTCAATTTTTAATACGTAGAAATATAGTACCTATTTAATTGGAAAAGGAGTACATCAAGGCTATATATTGTCACCCTGCTTATTTAACTTCGATGCAGAGTACATCATGAGAAACGCTGGACTGGAAGAAACACAAGCTGGAATCAAGATTGCTGGGAGAG
>NW_011494855.1:1863479-1936606 GCF_000754665.1 Bison bison bison | reverse complement strand
CAGTGGAAATAGTGTCAGACTTTATTTTGGGGGGCTCCAAAATTACTGCAGATGGTGACTGCAGCCATGAAATTAAAAGACGCTTACTCTTTGGAAGGAAAGTTATGACCAACCTAGATAGCATATTCAAAAGCAGAGACATTACTTTGCCAACAAAGGTCCATCTAGTCAAGGCTATGGTTTTTCCAGTGGTCATGTATGAATGTGAGAGTTGGACTGTGAAGAAAGCTGAGCGCCGAAGAATTGATGCTTTTGAACTGTGGTGTTGGAGAAGACTCTTGAGAGTCCTTTGGACTGCAAGGAGATCCAACCAGTCCATTCCGAAGGAGATCAGCCCTGGGATTTCTTTGGAAGGACTGATGCTAAAGCTGAAACTCCAGTACTTTGGCCACCTAATGCGAAGAGTTGACTCATTGGAAAAGACTCTGATGCTGGGAGGAATTGGGGGCAGGAGGAGAAGGGGACGACAGAGGATGAGATGGCTGGATGGCATCACTGACTTGATGGATGTGAGTCTGGGTGAACTCCGGGAGTTGATGATTGACAGGGAGGCCTGGCGTGCTGCAATTCATGGGGTGGCAAAGAGTCGGACATGACTGAGTGACTGAACTGAACTGAAATGTTTATCAAAACCCAGAACATATTTTCAATATTTAACTAATTATTGGATGCTTATAAACTTTACCTTACCAGAAAAATACAGTGTTTGCCTTTATTTTAAAAAAAATACATACACATAAGTTCTGGAGATTTTTTCTAAAATCAGCAAAAATTTTTTTATTAATTAATTTATTTTAATTGGAGGTTAATTACTTTGCAATATTGTGGTGGTTTTGCCATATATTGACACGAATCAGCCACAGGTGTACATGTGTCCCCCTGTCTGAAACCACCCTCCCACCTCCCTCCCCATCCCACCCCTCTGGGTTGTCCCAGTGCACCAGCTTTGAGTGCCCTACATCATGCATTGAACTTGGACTGGTCATCTATTTCACAACTGATAATATATATGTTTCAATGCCATTCTTTCAAATCATCCCCACCCTCACCTTCTCCCAGAGTCCAAAAGTCTGTTATTTATATCTTTGTCTCTTTTGTTGTCATAGTTACCATCTTTCTAAATTCCATATATATGTGTCAATATACTGTATTGGTGTTTTTCTTTCTGTCTTACTTCACTCTGTATAATAGGCTCCAGTTTCATCCACCTCATTAGAACTGACTCAAATGTGTTCTTTTTAATAGATGAGTAATATTCCATTGTGCATATGCACCACAACTTTCCTATCCATTTGTCTGCCTAAGGGCATCTAGGTTGCTTCCATGTCCTAGCTATGGTAAACAGTGCTGCCATGAACATTGGGGTACATGTGTCTCTTTCAATTCTGATTTCCTCAGTGTGTATGCCCAGCAGTGGGATTCCTAGGTCGTATGGCAGTTCTATTTCCAGTTTTTTAAGGAATCTCCACATTGTTCTCCATAGTGACTGTACTACTTTTCATTCCCACCAACAGTGTTAGAGGGTTCCCTTTTCTCCACACCCTCTCCAGCTTTTACTGTTTGTAGACTTTTTGATAGCAGCCATTCTGACTGGTATGAGTTGGTACCTCGTTGTGGTTTTGATTTGCATTTCTCTGATTAATAAGTGATGTTGAGCATCTTTTCATGTGTTTGTTAGCCATGTGTTTGTTAGACATTTCTTGGGAGAAATGTCTGTTTAGTTCTTTTGCCCATTTTTGATTGGGGCATTTATTTTTCTGGTATTGAGCTGCATGAGCTGCTTGTATATTTTTGAGATTAATTATTTGTCAGTCGCTTCATTTGCTATTATTTTCTCCCATTCTGAAGTAAAATCAGCAATGTATTTTTTAGATATGTGTTTGAAAACCTGCATTTTACAGCAATGCTAGGATGAATAATTATTAAAATGTTTTATTTCAGAGGAATCATCTGTCATTTTAAACTTAAAAAGAGAAAGGAAACGTGACATACGATTACTATTTGCTCAAATGTAGTGAACAGGCATGAAAATTCTAAATTTGAACTTGGACTGTGGGTGTGAAAAAAAAATCAAGACAAAAACTATCTACAATGTGTGGAGGAATGTGATGACTCATGGAATTAGCAATATGTTGCTAACAGTGCCTAAAGTAGCATTGAATTACATTTTTGTAACATATATATTCCTAGCTAAACCAACACTCCTGAGAGATGAATCAGTGCATGTATGTCTAGCTTACCCAGAAAGGAAAGATTCAATAATTAGCTATTTTCAGGGCACCACAGACAGAGTGTAATAGAGATAACAATTAACAAAGAAGTTTATTGCTTCTATCTGAGCTTGGTTCATCCTGACTCCAGGATGAGATGAACCACATGTTGTTACAGCTCCACTGTAGCCAGTTGTAGCCACAGTCTGACAGATAAGAATGTGGAAAGATATATTAAATCAACCTGAAGCAAAGAATGGTTGTTGAATGTTTGGGTTATGATACACAAAGCAAAGTAAAACCTTGGGGTTCCAGAGGGAAGAGATGATAGCAGAGGCCTTGGCCTTTATGTGCATTCTTGCATCTAAAGACAGAAGTAAAATTATCAGAAACATCATAGAGTCTGGGAGCAGAAGGATCCAATTGGGATGAAGATTTAATTCTTTCTGAATCTTCAGATGTAGCAAGAAGCCAGGATTGAATCTAACCACTAATAAGCAAGGATTTAATTGGACAAATAAAGTGGAAGTCTCTCAGTCATGTCCGAATCTTTGTGACCCCATGAACTATACAGTCCATGAATTCTCTAGGCTAGATCCTGGAGTGGGTAGCCTTTCTCTTGTCCAGGGAATCTTCCCAACACTGGGGTCAAACCCAGGTCTCCTGTATTGCAGGCAGATTCTTTACCAGCTGAGCCACAAGGGAAGCCCAAGAATACTGGAGTGGATAGCCTGTCTCTTCTCCAGGGATCTTCCCAACCCAGGAATCAAACTGGGGTCGCCTGCATTGCAGGTGGATTCTTTACCAACTGAGCCATCAGGGAAGCCCAGTAAAGATTAGGAAGCTTTTACAGAAAATCATTCTCATGTGTATTGGGACTGATTGGATCAGAGAGGAAGACATACATTTCCTCTCCCTGTAATATACTAAATTATCTAGACCTAAATCTCCTACATTTTCCAAAACTTCCCTCAGTTTGCTTCATTCCATTCATCTCTACCTGGAAGCTAGCTGATAGGCTATGAGAAGTTGAAGTCATTTGGTCAGGCCATGTGTAGGGATTCCTGTTGACAGTGTCATGTGGCCCACTCAGCTGAATCATCCTAGCCCAGTTCCAGACATGTGATTGCAAAAGCCATTTTAGAACTAAAATCTCTAGCCTCAGCTATTTCAGCATCCCTTTCAAGTAACTCCCAGACATCTGACTGAGTCTGACCTGCAGAAGTCATAGGCATCTGGGGCAGAGGATAGCTCTCCCTGCTTTCCTAGCTATCCTTTCTATATTAATGACCTACAGAACCTGTGAACATAATAAAACGATGTTTCATGCCACAAAATTTAGAATTATTTTTAGGAAGCAATAATAACTAAAATACAGTTCTTTTCGGAATAAGGAAGTTATAGCTTGGACATGGTTGTATAGTTAAGTCTCTATAGTTCACAGCCTCCCTTACAACTTAATGGGAATGTACATGTGTTGTAGACAATGGAATAAGAACAGAAATGCTATCATCACTTCTCGATATGTCCCATAACTTCCTGCAGTGAACTCCTATATACACATGGACTGTCCTGCAAACTAAGCCATCAAATAAGAATAATGCCCTTTGAGGCAATAAGCAAATAAGGTAATAGTAACCTATGATTTTGAATGGTACTCTAGTTATTCTAAAAGTGAAATGTATATTATTTGGGGAGCTCTTTGTTATAGTAGCCTAATATTACAATGACTCTACCACATGCAATATAGAATCCTTCATTTTTTCTTCTAAAATAGAGATCATAAGCAATGCAAGCTGTAACATAGAATTGTGAGACAGTTTCAATCATCTTGTTTTGGATAAAGTTTCTCAGTATTATATGAAAAGATAGCAACGTGGCAAAGGGATTGGAGAGTTTAAATTTGAAGCTATTCTCTTAAGGAAACACTTGCTGTAACCTCAAATAATTTTGAAAATAAGTGCAGTATAAAGATGGAGTGAAGATTTACTATTTCAAGTATTATTAAGAACTTGCTGCTACTGCTGCTGCTAAGTCGCTTCAGTCATGTCTGACTCTGTGCGACCCCAGAGACGGCAGCCCACCAGGCTCCCCCGTCCCTGGGATTCTCCAGGCAAGAACACTGGAGTGGGTTGCCATTTCCTTCTCCAATGCATGAAAGTGGAAAGTGAAAGGGAAGTTGTTCAGTCGTATCCGACTCTTAGTGACCCCATGGACTGCAGCCTACCAGGCTCCTCCATCCATGGGATTTTCCAGGCAAGAGTACTGGAGTGGGGTGCCATTGCCTTCTCTGTAAGAACTTGCTGCCCACTTTCAGATTTAGGATAATAAAAATGATCCTCTTCACTTTCTCCTTCTAGGGAAGGAAAAAGAGAAGCAAAAACTCTTTTAATAAAACAAAGAGGCATTTATTAACCTAAGAAATTATGAATAAAGGTTGAAAAGAGAGAAATATTAAATAGTTAGCAAAGAAAAGGAAAGTCAAGCCTATGTACAATTAGGCTTGTAGTGCAAGTGAAGTGAAAAAGAGGGTTGGTTGGCTTCAAGAAGAAGCACAGCAACTCAAAAGCATGAAAGTTTATGGAAATTGGGAGAAACAGTATCACATAAAGGGGGATGAGATGAGGACAGAAAATAGGATAAGTTAGGAATTTGTTTTAGGAAAATGAAAGCCCGTCATCTCCACCCTGACCTTTACAACTAGGAATATATTTAATCCTAATTCTTGTCAAAGTTATTAGAGACTCTTTGGACCTCAGCCTCTATAACATCAGCCTTTTTTTTTTTTCTATCTCCTGTATGCTATCAACTAGGTTTATATCCCCATGTAGAATATTGAAAAATATCAGAATTGCCAGCAGCAAGGTACAGAGTTCTCAGAACATTAGAAAGTTCTTTTTCTCTAAAAAACTGAATGTCTAGAGCACAGATGGGAACATGTGAGAGTGTATATGTATTGTTATTTAAAATCCAAGTAGTTATCTTACATATAGTGATTTCTACCAATCCATTAACCTTACCAAGTACAGAGATTCCAATAAGCATTTTACTGTCCCATTCTTAAGTGTGAAGAGTGGAATCAAAGGTTACAATATATAAATATTTTAAATGGGTTATACAGATAAAAGAAAGCCAATATATGACAAAAGGACTCAAATGAAAAAAATTATTAAATTATTACTTTGTCTCATATAATGAGGATAATGTATACATAAAAACAAGATGTTATAAAGGAGGCACAAAAAATAATTTTTTGAAATTAAAAATATAGCTAGTTTTGGGCTAAAAAATAATTAGAAGATAAAACTGAGTACAACAAAGACCAAAAAAAAATGAACAAATGAGAAACGAAAAACAATCCAGGAGATTCAACCTTTCAGTTGAAATGTTGATAATATGAGCTTCAATATGAGATATCACAAAAAAACAATGAGGATAAAATTGCCAAGAAAATACAAGAATATTTCATACAATGTTATAATGTGAGACTACATAATAAAAGGGTTCATCAGTGTATAAGGGCAGAAAGTGAACAGGAACTAAGGAGCCTCTTGATGAAGGTGAAAGAGGAGAGTAAAAAGCTGGCTTAAAACTCAACATTTAAAAAACAAAGATCAAAGCATCCCGTCCCATCACTTCATGGCAAATAGATGGGGAAATAATGGAAACAATAACAGACTTTATTTTCTTGGGCTCCAAAATCACTGCAGATAGTAAGTGTAGCCATGAAATGAAAAGACGCTTGTTCCTTGGAAGAAAAGCCATGACAGGCTTAGACAGCATGTTAAAAAGCAGAGACATTACTTTGTCAACAAAGGTGTGTGTAGTCAAAGTTATGGTCTCTCCAGTAGTCATGTATGGATGTGAGAGTTGGACCATAAAGAAGACTGAGTGCCAAAGAAATGATGCTTTTGAACTGTGGTGTTGGAGGAAACTCTTGAGAATTCTTTGGACAGCAAGGAGATCAAACCAGTCAATCCTAAAGGAAATCAACCCTGAATATTCATTGGAAGGACTGATGTGGAAGCTGAAATGCCAATACTTTGGCCACCTTATGCAAAAAACTGACTCATTTATATGACAAAACCAATACAATATTGTAAAGTTAAAAATAAAATAAAATAAAAAACCTGACTCATTGGGAAAGATCCTGATGTTGAGAAAGATTGAAGACAGGAGGAGAAGGGGATGACAGAGGATGAAATGGTTGGATGGCATCACCAACTCAATGGACATGAGTTTGAGCAAGCTCCAGGAGATGGTAATGGACAGGGAAGCCTGTCATGCTGAAGTCCATGAGGTCACAAAGAGTCAGACACAGCTGAGTGACTAAAAAACAATAATAACAAAGTCAATGCATAAAACAACAAATTTTAAAGAATCCAAAAGAAGGCAAACTATCATAAATTTCTTAACACCAAAGAAAAAGAATCTCTAACTTTCTAAGAGGAAAAACCATCCATATAAAGGCTAATCACAATGACTTCATAATTCCCAACAGAAATTTTAACAACAGGAATATTTACTGGCCAAACAGTGTTATTTAACTTAGAGCAATGAAGTGAGAGAATAAAGAAAATTTCAGATTGTTAATGTTTTAAAATGTATTTTCCTGTCCATCAGCAGATGAATGGATAAGAAAGCTATGGTACATATACACAATGGAGTATTACTCAGCCATTAAAAAGAATACATTTGAATCAGTTCTAATGAGGTGGATGAAACTGGAGCCTATTATACAGAGTGAAGTAAGCCAGAAGGAAAAACATCAATACAGTATACTAACGCATATATATGGAATTTAGAAAGATGGTAACAATAACCCGGTGTACGAGACAGCAAAAGAGACACTGATGTATAGAACAGTCTTATGGACTCTGTGGGAGAGGGAGAGGGTGGGAAGATTTGGGAGAATGACATTGAAACATGTAAAATATCATGTAAGAAACGAGTTGCCAGTCCAGGTTCGATGCACGATACTGGATGCTTGGGGCTGGCACACTGGGATGACCCAGAGGGATGGTATGGGGAGGGAGGAGGGAGGAGGGTTCAGGATGGGGAACACATGTATACCTGTGGCAGATTCATTTTGATATTTGGCAAAACTAATACAATTATGTAAAGTTTAAAAATAAAATAAAATTTTAAAAAAATAAAAAATAAAATAAAATGTATTTTCCATGTAGCCTTTATCAGGAAACTACTAGCTGATGAAAAAGCAATCCAAGAAAGACAAAATGGGATTGAAATTATAGAGGAATCAACAGAGGAGAGATGAGAATTCCAAGCACAATAGCAGAAGGAAGTCTCAGACAATAGAACAGCTGGAGAACAACTTTTAACATGGGAGCAATAGGCCAAAGCCTCCAGAAAGAATGTCTCCAAAGTAAAACAATGACTAAATAAATGAACTGGTAAGTTATATAACTATTTTGACCATATATATTTGGAGGTAATTTATGGAACTGTGAATGTGTTTGAGAACTGTTCATCATATGTTCTAAGAAAAACAAGCAACTCAGAAAAAATTATTAAACCTTGGAAAATAAAATTTTATGCTAAAACAAATTATAACCAGAGCATATACCTAGACTCAGTAATGAACAACATGTGCTTAATTGTAATGAAAACACTGACAATGTATTTAACAAGAACTGAGATATAAACATATTAGGAAAATGTAGAAAGAACTAGGGCTAAGTTTTATAAAGAATCACTAGATTTGATTAAAAAATTATTTTACACAATTTTTTTGCATTTAATCCTTTGAAAAATAAAATTTAATATAAAATAGCTAACTAGAATATCCTATAAATGAATATTTTTTTTTTATCTTCTCCATTTCCAAATCAATGAATCTGGGCTTATCACATGCATACACACACACACACACACACACACACACCCCATCATAAAATAACTGGCAGGCTGACTGGATCACTGAGATGTCTCCAGAAGTCATAATATTGATGAACTCTAGCATGGACTGCAAATTTGTTTCCATTTTTTTATGTTCCTCTTATCAAGAGTTGACATTTATGCACTCTTTGATTTGGGTTTAGCCTTATTATTTGTCCTGGCCAATTAAACGTAGAGGAAACAATATTGTATGAAGCCTGGGCCTTGGCAGGTTTTTTGCACTTCTGTTCTTGCAATTGGACCATACCCTCTGAACTAGTCTTCTGAAGAATGAGACAGGACATAAGCAGAGATACAGTCTCATATTCGAGCAACCTTTGACCAGTCAGACCCCAGCTGATGAAGCAGCTGACTCCAGACAGGAGAAAGCCCGGCCAATGGCAGGCAAGCCTGCTGTAGATCTGAGAACTGCTTCCTACTGACTCTAGTTTTGAAACAAATGGTTTTATAGTTTTGAAATAAATGGTTTTAAATCTCTCAATTTGGGGGTGATTGATTACACATAAGAGTGAGAAATCCCAAGGGAGATTATAAGCCCTTAACAATATACTGTACCAAAAATTGAGATCCCTTAGAAAGATGCTGAAATAACCCCAAATTATAGGCCAATGGAACTTAAAGACCGAATGAGATGTAGTTGATTCAGTGGAAAAAAATAACTAAAGGACAAATGGAATGTGCCTTTGTCAGTTCAGTGTGCTATAACAAAATATCACAGACTAGATGGCTTAAACCACAAACATTCATTTCTCACAATCTGGAGGTTGGGAACTCCAAGATCAAGACGCTAACAAGTTTGATGTCTGATGAGAGTGATCTTCTTGGTTTGCAGATAGCTGCCTTCTATACGGTACCCGAGAGCCATTTTTGTTTCTTCTCTTCTTCTAAGGACACTAATCATATCATGTGGGCTCTATCCAGTTATTTTATCTAATCCTAATTTTCTTCCAAAGGCCTCATCTCTAAACACCATCATGCTGGGGTGGAGGACTTCAAAATATGAATTTTGGAAGGACACATTCAGTCCATAGCTGCATGATTGTGTTAGTCCCAAGATTTAAACGTTGCTAAAATCTGTGTCTGCCTTCAAATTAGAGCTCAATGAACAACCTGTAAAATAACTACCAGAGTAGTAATTCGGATCACACAAGACAGTGAAGTATAAGACTGCACAATGGTTTTGGAGGCCAGTTCTATCTGACATTTCTATCTTTAAAATGTATCCAACAGATGTATATACCCATATTCACAAGAAGATCTATACAATAATACTCCCAGAAACATGAGTTGTAATAGAAAAAGGAAATACAAATGTCAATTTAACATATTAAGATGTGTACTATATAAAATAATGTCCATTACATATTTCTGAGTTTAAAAAGGCAAGCCACGAAACTGATAATATCCTCAATAGAATATAAGCGTATTCTGTAATAATGTAATTCAATTAAAAGTAACTTTAAATTTTATGAGCACATAATTCCTCAATATTCTGGAGCCAAGAATTTTGAGAAAAACTGTTGATTGAATAATATTTGGGAAGAGGATCAAAACCAAAAAAATGCTACATTAAAGGTAGAAAAAGTTTTTTACTAATTGAAATAGTATCAACTTAACCATACAGTAAGACATCATTTTCTTTTTCTGTACTGTGACAAGGTTGAATCTATGAATCTAATGCAGGTTCCACTGATTCCTCTGCATCACCTTGGGCCATCAGACATTACATTTAGAAGCATGTAAATATTTTATAACCTCAGCTCAAAAAATTAACTTTTTTCCAAATTTAGAATTAATTTCAAGATCTATTAAGAAAAATTAGGGTTTAAGATAACTTTATCTAACATATTGTGTATACCTGTACATGTTAAGTTGCTTCAGTCATGTCCAACTTTGTGACCCTAAGGACAATAGCCCCCCAGGCTTCTCTGTCCATGGGATTCTCCAGGCAAGAATACTAGGGTGGGTTGCCATGCCCTTCTCCAGGGGATCTTCCCAAACCAGGGACTGAACCTATGTCTCTGTCCCTTATCTCTCCTGCACTAGCCATTAGGTTGTTTACCACTACTGCCACCATATTGTAGGTTTTCTAAATTGTATTTTATGTGGTGGGAATTTAAACCTCTTCTCTTAAAATTTGGCACTTATGTGTATGTGAAAAGAAAAAAACACCTGGAAAAATACATGCCCAGCTATTATCAGTAGCTACACTGGAAGAATAAGAGTGGAAAAAAGATAGGGGTTGGCTAGATTTTCACTTTTTAGTTATACTTTTAAAATATCTACTATAATACATGTTTAATACATGCTATATGCTTTGTATTGTTTAAGTATACTTTAACAATATACTTGGAATATTTTACATATAATTTTTCCATGAGCTTAAATAATCAAATAGAAGAAAATTATTCTTCATCTATGGAAGGAGAAAGAAAAAATTCAATTTGTAACACCTGATAAGGGCAGAGACAAGGCAAGCACAAATATTACTGAAAACTTTGAAATGGGAAGAAAGAAAGAAATAATTTGTAATGTGGGAACTCCTTTACCACATCAACTAACCTCTCTTTTATGCCATAAAAAAATAAAAAAACAAAAAATGGAAACATAATCAGATAATCAGTATCTAGAGATGCATTATAAAAAACTTGAAGAAAGAAAATGATAAATATTTTTTCTAATTTAAAAATGTATTTGTCACTTAAAAAGAGCATACACATGTGTACATTTTAAAGAAGGCAATAATTTTTTTTCATACACTGATTTTTGATGTGTTAGGTGCTGCGCAAAAGCTTGAACACTAACTATTTTTCTCTATATCTTCTAATGATAAAAATTAAACTAATGGAACATATGGGGAACATACGATTTACGTGTGTAAACACATTTTTCTATGACTCCATAAGTTCAATTCCAGATCCTACAGAAGGATCTAATGTCCTATATTAGGCAAGGTGGTAGAGTCATATGCCTCTAGTAAATTGATGGTTTTCCTTTATATAGACTTTTTAAAAATTCAGCGTGTGAACTTCCCTGATGACCCAGTGGATTAGAATCTGCCTGCCAATGCAGAGAACACGGGTTCAATCCCTGTGTCTGGGAAGATTCCATAGGCGTGGAGCAACTAAGCCGGTGTGCCACAACTACGGAGCCTGTGTTCTACAGCCACGAGCCCACTACTGAAGTGTGTGCACTTTAGGAACTGGGAGCCACAACTAATGAGCCCCTGTGCTGCAACTACTGAAGCCCGCAGACTGGAGAGCCAGCAAGCCGAAGCTCCTGAAGCGGAAGTGCCTAGAATCTGCACTCTGCAATGAGAAGCCCGCGCACTGCAACTGGACAGGAGCCCCTGCTCACCACAAATGCACGACAAAGACCCAGACGCCAAAAATAAATAAAGAAAATTCAGCATGTAGGAAAACATTTCCACAGAGATTATTCAGTGGAATATACATAAAGCTGAAACGGTCTTCTCTCTGTTAACAGATACATATAGAAATAAATTTTCTGAGGTGAGAAAATTTGTATTTGTATTCATTTTTGTGAAATGGGAGCATGTTTTGTCTATGATAGTATGGTTATTCTTAACGTTGAATTAAAAGCTTCTGGGTTACATTAAAAAAAAAAAAAACAACTTGAGAAAGAACATAGATGAAAAAGCAGACAATATCCATTTGCCCTCATGGTGTGAGCTACATTGCTTCAGTTGTGTGTGACTCTTTGAAACCCTGTAGACTCTAGCCCACAAGGCTCTTCTGTCCATGGGTTTCTCCAGGCAAGAATACTGGTGTGGGCTGCCATTTCCTTCTCCAGGGGATCTTCCCCATCCAGGGATCAAACCTGTATCTCTTATGCCTCCTGAATTTTCAGGTGGGTACTTTACCACTAGCACCACCTGGGAAGCAAGCCCTCATAGGGTCATGTAACAGGGGAGTCAGTATGCTGAAAACTTTGTAAATTTCCCATATCCAGGAAGAATGTTTTCACAATTCTTTTACAGTAAGTCCCCTATATATGAGCCTTCAAGTTGTGAGCTTTCAATGATGTGAATGTATTCAGAGAAAGGACAGAGAGACAAGAGGAAGAACTGGAGAACCAAAGAGATTCAGAACGCAGGAAATGGCAAGGGCATTTTCTTTATTTGAGGAGACACTGTTAGTTTCTGAGGCACAGGATGCAAAGGTACCTCAGATATATGGATGACACTACCCTAGTGGCAGAAAGTGAAGAATTAAAGAGACTCTTGATGAAGATGAAGGAGAAGAGTGAAAAGGCTGGCTTAAAACTCAACCTTCAAGAAACAAAGATCATGACATCTGTCCCATCACTTTATGGCAAATAGGGGAAAAATGGAAATAGTAACAGACTTTATTTTCTTGGGCCCCCAAATCACTGCAGACAGTGAATGCATCTAGGAAATTAAAAGACAACTGCTCCTTGGAAGAAAAGCTATGACAAATCTAGACAGTGTATTAAAAAGCGGAGACATCCTTTTGCCAACAAAGGACCACATACTCAAAGCTATGTTATTTCTAGTAGTCATGTACAAAGTGAGAGTTGGGCCATAAAGAAGGCTGAGTGCTAAAGAATTGATGCTTTTAAACTGTGGTGCTGGAAAGACTCTTGAGACTATTTTGGACAGCAGGGGACCAAACCAATCTTAAAGGAAATCAACCCTGAATATTCATTAGAAGGACTGATGCTGAAGCTGAAGCTCTAATACTTTGGCCACCTGATGTGAAGAGCCAACTCATTGGAAAAGACCCTGATACTGGGAAAGATTGAGGGCAGGAGGAGAAGGGGATGACAGAGGATGAGAAGTTTGGATGGCATCATCGACTCAATGGGCATGAGTTGAAGCAAACTCCAGAAGATAGTAAAGGACAGGGAACCATGGGTCCCTGGGGGTCGCAAAGAGTCAGACACTACTGAGTGGCTAAACAGTAACAACACTGGAAGATTGCAGTAGCCATTCAGAATTCAGTCTAGTGCTACGCTGTCAGCTATGATGAGAAATAAAGAGCTACTTCTCAAACATCACTGGATACTCATTTTCAAGAGGGTAGATAGAATTGAATCCAGCAAGGAACCAGAACCTGTGCCATCGACATCAGGCCTGCGTGAAATTGCAGTTTGCCCTCCTTCTCCTATCGCTGACAATCCTTTGGCTTCACCATCTCCCCCTCCTCTCCCTCCTCCAGTCAGTAACTACTCTTGCTTGTTCATTCAATGCCACCTCTGTGTGCCAGCTGTTGTACTGTACTTTTCAAGGTACTGTTTTGTAAGATTAAAAAATGTTTTATTTTGTGGTTTGTGTTTTATGTATTATTTATGTGAAAAGTATTATAAACTGTTTACAGTATGGTACTATATAGCTGATTGTTAGTTGGGGACCAAGGCCAACTTTGTTGGACTTGTGAACAAAGTGAATTTATGAATGTACTCTTGGAATGAAACACAAAGGGGCTGTCAGGAGAGCCAGAATCTCCTTTTTGGACTTTTAAGTCCTTCTGTGTTGTAACTGGAATGGAAATTAGAGACAGTGTTCAGCTGTATGATGATCTCTACCATAAATATTTTCAATGTTTGGTTTTAAGAGGGTAAATGATAATAACATGAAAATCTAGTAACAAGACTTTTCCTGAAAGGATTTCTTTAATGATAGATAAGGTTATGCTTATAATCACACACTATCTTCTAAAGTTATTTGTAAACTCCTACCCTCATGATAAAGTTACGGTGAATAGAAACGAATGCTATACTAACAATAATATTAATATTATAATATTTAGGCACTGTATTGCTGCTGTTGTTGTTCAGCCACTCAGTCATTTCCAACTCTTTGTAACCCCATGGACTGCAGCATGAGAGGCATCCCTGTCCTTCACCATCCCCTGGACCCTGTTCAAACTCATGTCCATTGAGTTGGTGATGCTATCCAACCATGTCCTCCTCTGTCATCCCCTTCTCCTCCTGCCTTCAATCTTTCCTAGCATCAGGGACTTTTTTATGAGCCAGTTCTTTGCATCAGGTGGCCAAGGTATTGGAGCTTCAGCTTCAGCATCAGTTGTTCAATGAATATTCAGGATTCATTTCCTTTAGGATTGACTGGTTTGATTTCCTTGCTGTCCAAGAGACTCTCAGGAGTCTTCTCCAACACCACAGTTTGAAAGCATTGATTCCTTGGCACTCAGCCTTTTTTATGGTCTAACTCTCACATCCATACATGACTACTGGAAAAGCCATAGCTTTGACTATACAGACCTTTGGGGATTGGAACGCAAAAGTAGGAAGTGAAGAGATACCTGGAGTAATAGGCAAGTTTGGCTGTGGAGTACAAAATAAAGCAGGGCAAAGGCTAACAGAGTTTTGCCAAGAGAATGCACTTATCATAGCAAACACCCTCTTCCAACAACACAAGAGAAGATTCTACACGTGGACATCACCAGATGGTCAATATTGAAATCAGATTGATTATATTTGCAGCCAAAGATGGAGAAGCTCTATACATTGAGCAAAAACAAGACCAGGAACTGACTGTGGGTCAGATCATGAACCTTTTATTGCCAAATTCCAAATTCAGACTTAAATTGAAGAAAGTAGAGAATACCACTAGACCATTCAGGTATGATCTAAATCAAATCCCTTACGATTATACAGTGGAAGTGACAAATAGATTCAAGGGATTAGATCTGAGAGAGAGAGTGCCTGAACTATGGCTGAAGGTTCACAACATTGTATAGGAGGTGGTGATCAAAACCATCCCCAGTTAAAAGGCATTATATTAGCAGCTGGTAAAGTATCCACCTGCAATGCAGAAAACCACCTGCAATGCAGAAAACCACCTGCAATGCAGAAGACCTGGGTTGGATACCTGGGTTAGGAAGATCCCCTGGAGAAGGAAATGACAATCCACAGCAGTATGCTTTCCTGGGAAATCCTACAGACAGAGGAGCAAAGCAGGCTTCAGTCCATTGGGTTGCAAGAGCTGGATATGTCTTAGCAACTAAAGCACTACCATACTTGGAATAAAGGACTAAGAATAAAATTTCAAGAAAGTATCATTTAGAAATTAATTTGATCATGTTTGGCTTAAAACAAGTTTCTAAAATAAAAATAAGAGAATAATACTACTAGCAAAGGATTTTTGTTTTTAGCCACACCACACAGCTTGTGGGATCTCATTTTCCCAATCAGGAACTGAACCCAGACTATGGCAGTGAAAGCCTGAATCTTAACTACTAGGCCACCAGGGAACTTTCCAGGAATGGGTAATCTTAACTGAGGCTAGGCTAAGTGAATATGTTTCTCCTAGAACATTTTGAATGTTGCTTTTCCCAAACACTGTAGCAAAAGTGTCGGGGGTGGGGGACGGGGTGGAGGGGGTGCTGAAAGTTAGTGTGCCCTCTCTTACCTGTTTTGTGGGAGTACCCAAATGCAAATATGAGCTTTACTCCCCAGCTCAGCAACAATATTTTAAAATTCACTGAACCATGGCCAGATGACAAAGCAGAAATATTAGAGAGAATTGAGCTTATCATTAGAGTCCAAAATAAGATTTAATAGCAGGCTTAAAACAGAATATTTTTTGAAAAAGAAAGGATTTTCTAAATTGCTTTGTGTCTTTAGTCTGTTCAGGTCACTGTAACAAAATATCATAGATTGGAAAGATTTTAAACAACAGAAATTTATTTCTTATAGTTCTGGAAGCTTGGAAGTCCAAAATCAAGGTGCTAGCAGATTTGGTGTTTTATGAGAACCTATCTCCTGGTTCACAGACCACCATCTTTTCACTATGTCCCCAAATGTTGGAAGAGGTGAGACAGCTCTTTGGTGTCTCTTTTATAAGGGCATGAAACATATCCATGATAGTTCTGCCCTCATGACCTGATCTCCTTCCAAAGGTTCCATTTCCAAATACTATCACATTAGAGGAACATGTTTCAACATATGGATTTGGGTTGGGTATATACCAATGTTTAGTCTATAGCACTTTACCATCCCCTTTAATATGTTAAGCTGCACATTCAATTGGTGATAAAATTTTTCAACAAGTGATCACATTATCCAAATGGAACCAATGGATTGGAGATGGATGAAGAAGACAGAAAAAGGGAAACAGATGTCAGGTCATTATCTCAACCTATGTGTTTGAGAGGTTTTGGAGGGAAACGCTAAGGGACGACTTTGTGTTTTGCATTGGGAATTCTAAGACAGTAATTCTAGCCGAGTTTGGGATAAGGTATATCTAAGCAAACAGATCCCCTGGAGGAGAGCATGGCAACCCACTCCAGTATTCTTGCCTGGAGGATCCCATAGACAGCGGAATCTGGCAGGCTACAGTTCATAGGGTTGCAAAGAGTCAGACACAACTGAGTGACTTAGCATGCATGTAAGTGAACAGGGCAGTGCACTACAGTTGGGCAGACTGAGGGTTTGAACTGCGTGAAATGAACTTGGTCCCTGTGTGGAATAAGAAGACACAGACTTTCATGCATATCCCCAAAGTTCAGCATGAAAATTTATAGAGTGTCTGGGTGGGGAGCTCGCAGAAGGACTGACCATACCAGAAACAGAGGCAAAGGCCACAGCAGATAGCTTGCATAAGGAACACACATGAGTTACTCCCAGAATTTTAGAGGGATCCAAACACCAACTGCCACTCAAAGATGTAGGAAGGTATTGGGGCTTTTAAAATCTCCCCCAGGGGATTCTAACCTGCAGCCAACATTGAGAACCACTGCCTTTGAGAAAACTTTCTAGCAGTCATGAAAATCTCCATATTCGAGAAAGCATTGTATAATGTTCTTTTGTCTATAATATGTTTAATTTTCATGCTAATCCCTACAGTAGAGAGTATTAATCTTATTTTACTGGTAGTAACCTTGAACTTAAAGTAAATTATTTGCACAGATTAGCTTGGCAGTAGAGATGGAGTTCAAACTTTCTCCTCATTCAAACTTGCTTTCTCATTTAATGTGGCCTGTAACACATAGTGTTTTCTGTGCTCTCCTTCTATCCTTGTATAGGCTACATAATTTATGAAACGCTTCTTCTGGATATTATCTTTGGAAAGGGCATTACACAATGCCTTCTATTCAATCTGGTAACATGTTTGCCCTCAGAATTACAAGTGGATATGTAATTGAGGACTTGATATGGTCTCTTAAGACTGCCATTGCCCTGAAAAAGGATCATAACACATTCTACTTTCATATCACTCTGTAAGAATCTTCCAGGTTAAAAAATTTCCATAAGTTAAAAGGAAATTCTTCCTCTAACAGATTAGTTTAAGCAACAAAACATCTTATCACCATTTTTACCTAAAAGATATTGAGATCTAGGACAGAGACATAATTAAGTTAGGCCTAGATTTATAGAGATACTACCTTATGCAAGGTGCTATTCCTGACACCAGGAAGTGCATAGACTTACAGGACAGCCAAACAAAATAATGATCATAAATCACTATGTGTCAGATACTGTGCCAGACACTTTATATGCAAAGTTCAATTAGCCCTCAGAGCACAGTCATGAGTTAGGGGTCATTCTTTCTCTTTCACAAATGAGGAAACTGAGGAAAGAGAGGTTAAATTCCTTGTCCATAACCACATAGTTAATAAGTTATAAAGCCTGAATATAATGTGATCTATGTCAAGATAGTAGCAATAGAGTTGGATACGTTTATCTCTTATTTAAAGCAGAGCAGAGAAAGCTTCAAAAAAACATGACACCCAAGCAGGTGTCATTTGGAATCCAAATAAGACTTTAACAGACAAATCAAAGAACCCACACAAAATGTGACATAATACATAATGTGTCTTGCATATTAGACCCAGATTTATTTTCTGTGCATTAAGCTTAGTGATTTGTCATCAAAATCAATTGTTTAACCACCACAATGCCAATGTTATAATCAAATATATGCTTGGCGTATAACTAGAACTTCTTTAAAATGACACATATTGTTTTGCGAGTAGGGGGATGGAAGAGTAACTTGAGTAGTCAATACCATAGTCTTTGGTAGACTTGGTCTGGGAAGAGAACTTGGATGCCCATGATGAGTTTGAAGGGCACAGCAACCCCACAGGGATGCTAGCGTTCAGGTTAGCAGTTCAGATCCCCAAACCTCACTCCTGGCATGAAGCAGAACACAGTCCAACCTAAGTGGTACTTTGATTTTCAAAGCATACTTTGTCAGCTCACATTATCTATCTATATCATAGATAGCATTTATCACATGATGTTGCACACATTCATTTAAACATCTGTTTTGTACTAAACCACTAACTTCTACAGAACAAGCAATTGTGTTCCACAGCAGCTACATATAGTTTCTGATACCTCTTAAGCACCCACCATTTGATGCTTGAACTAAACAGAAACAAGTCCACTTTGTGATAGCAAATATCATGCAAAACTAAAATGAATTAACTAAAATATTAATATTTCTCAAATACCAAATCACTCCCACTCACTTTTCCTTTGTGTTAGAACCAGAATGTGGTTCAGTTCAGTTCAGTCACTCAGTCGTGCCCAACTCTTTGCAACCCCATGAATTGCAGCACGCCAGGCCTCCCTGTCCATCACCAAATCCCGGAGTTCACTCAAACTCACGTCCATCAAGTCAGTGATGCCATCCAGCCATCTCATCCTCTGTCGTCCCCTGCTCCTCCTGCCCCCAATCCCTCCCAGCATCAGAGTCTTTTCCAGTTAATCAACTCTTCACATGAGGTGGCCAAAGTACTGGAGTTTCAGTCAACTCTTCACATGAGGTGGCTAAAGTACTGGAGTTTTAGTTTTAGCATCAGTCCTTCCAAAGAACACCCAGGACTGATCTCCTTTAGAATGGACTGTTGGATCTCCTTGCAGTCCAAGGGACTCTCAAGAGTCTTCTCCAACACCACAGTTCAAAAGCATCAATTCTTCTGCACTCAGCTTTCTTCACAGTCCAACTCTCACATCCATACATGATTACTGGAAAAACCATAGTCTTGACTAGACAGACCTTTGTTGGCAAAGTAATGTCTCTGCTTTTGAATATGCTCTCTAGGTTGGTCACAACTTTCCTTCCAAGGAGTAAGCGTCTTTTAAAATCATGGCTACAATATGGTAGTAGATGCCAAAAGAGCCAGATGTACTTCTCTATCCATTTTCCTTGGACTTTAGGCCATATGGTGTTCACCATTCCTATAAAGAGACTTCAAGTTTAAGATTCAGAAGTCCATCATTTCCAGAATGCATGGCTCTGACCCAGAGCCCAGGCTATTTTTTCCCTAAGTTGACTTGGCGCTGGATCATGGTGTGATGAATTTATTATGTGCAGCAGCGGTCATGGTGTTTTTTTTGGAAGCAAGTGCCAGAAACAGAAGCCCATTGATTTTTTTAAAAACTGTTAAAACGTTGCCAATTTTCTCCAAATACCATCAGAGTAAACTATCATCAAATACAAGTCATTTCCCCGTAAATAACAGCATGGAGCAAATTTATTGCATTCCCAACTTCTTTGAAAAGGCTAAAAATAACCTCAGAAATCTGATCTAATTATCCTTCATACATACAGCATCATATGAACATTAGAGTGTAGCATTGACTAGCTGAACAGCTAAGACTACTGGAAAACTTTAAACAGAAGATTCCAAGAGTACATGAGTAATAATGATGGCATTGAAAGAATGTACTGATTTTTGCAATATAGTTTGAAGCCCATAAAACACTGTAAATGACAACAACTGCATTTTGATATGCAGATAAAGGTCTAATTATGGGAACTTTGCTTTCAAGCTCTTTATAATAATGTACCATAAACTCAGAGCTTTCTAGGTGGCTCAGTTGTAAAGAATCCACCTGCCAACGCAGGAGATTCAAGAGACGGGTTTGATCCCTGGATGGGGAAGACCCCCTGCAGGAGGAAATGGAGACCCACTCCAATATTCTTGCCTGACAGAGGAGCCTGGTGGGCTACAGTCTATGGGGTCACAAAGATTTGGACACAACTTAATGAATGAGCACATATACACACACCATAAACTCAAGGGATCCTCTTCCATTTTTCTATGGAAATACAGATTTACTTAATTTCCTGACACTGAACCTTTGATTGCTACAGAAAACACTCTATTCCTATCACACTCTAGTGAAACTAATTATACTAGCATTTTCCAATTTACACTGGAAGCATTACCATTAAAAGCCTGGTTTTTGTTAGCACAGTTTTGTACAAAAATATAGGTAGTAAATATGTGCAGTTCCATCAAATGTGAGTGCTAGATATGAAGCAAAATGAAATACCATTGTGACTAACCAATGATTTCCTTTAAAGATGCTATTAAGTTTAGATGATAAAGCAATACATATCCATAGTGAAGTTGGGGCAGTGGCCAATACTCTTCAGGAAATTAAACACTGGAACCAAAGTACTGATTTGAATGCAGACCATTGACAATAAACACACTATCTCTATGCTAGTATGAAATCCAAACCTCTGACATTCATTAGATTTCTTGCTGTTAGATTTTTTCTTTCTTTAGCTAGCCAAATACATCTTTATTTTATTTTATTTTATTTGAATGGAAAGTATTGTTTACTGTGTGGTAAGGAAAAAAAGCTAAGCCATAAATCCAAACATACTTCCACACTCTTGACCTGTATTTAACCCTTTGTCCAACTTTCCTAAAAGTGTTTTCATTTAAAAAAAAACAAAAACAAAAAACACGACTTTCTCTATAAATGTTTCAAGTATTGGAATTAAGAGCTTGTATTTAATTTCCCTAGCTAAGAGGTATATTGAAAGGCCATGAACAAGATAGGATTGATGTGAAAAAAGAAGGTAAGTCTGGAAGTAGAGCAAGACATCACAGAGTGGATAAAATCTGGAGTAGATAAGATTGAGTGAATACCTAATGTAAAAATCATACTAATAAATTAGACTGGTAATTATAGTAGGCAAGGATGTGAAAATTAAAATTGAATTAGCTAAACTCAGATATAAGTTTTAAGATTAAAATAGAAGTTTCAAACTGTTGGACTATCTTGAACAGAAATATATAAATTAAAAAAAAAAGTATTTTGAGGTCTTGACCAGTTTCAGTAGAAAAAAAAGGGTCATGATCAATTAATAATATAAGGTAATATGGACTTTTGGATATTTATCATGTTTCATTTATTTTAGATCCTTTATTTTTTTTTTAATAATATCATACGCATGCATCATGTCTGACTCTTTGCAATCTAATGGATGGTAGCCTGCCAGGCTCCTCTGCCCGTGGGACTCTCCAGACAAGAATACTAGAGTGGGTTTCCATGCCCTTCTCCAGGGGGATCTTCCTGACCCAGGGATTGAACCTGTGTCTCCTGCAGCTCCTGCATTGCAGGCAGATTATTTACTGCTGAGCCACCAGGGAAGCCCCATAAGAAATAATAAAAGTGAAAAACACATGCAGAAAGATTATTATGTCATTATTCAGTACAGACAAAAATAGAAGCAATCTAAATGTCCTACATACCAACACCAGATAAAAATATTTTTAAGACTATTTAGTAATGTGGAAATGTACAAATAATAATGTTAAGAGAGGAAAAGGGTATCTAATTATAAAAATTATATAGGACAAAAAGGTTAAGACATACTTCAAATGAACAGAAGTTATGACTTAAAATGAGATTATACATAATTTTAATTTTGTTCTTTGAATATTTTATATTTTCCAAATACATTAAAACTATTTTTTCAATAAGATATTAATGCATTTTAAAAGTTTTAAAATACTTATAAGTCTAAAAGAACCCCCATAGAAATGATTTTCTTTCCATACAGAGGTACCATTTTATCTAATCTCTCATATAGGTATACTCATACTATTTCTTAGATATTACTCCCTATGGAAAGGAATTCCAAATTTCCTGTTTTCCAATTCTTTCTTAAAGAATCAATTCACCTTTCCATTTATTAATAAACATATTTTTTTAAAAAGTTATGGGGAGGGAGGAGGGAGGAGGGTTCAGGATGGGGAACACATGTATACCTGTGGCGGATTCATTTTGATATTTGGCAAAACTAATACAATTATGTAAAGTTTAAAAATAAAATAAAATTAAAAAAAATAAATAAATAGAGCCCAACTATTCTCAGGAAAAAAAAAAAAAAAGAAGAGACCTAAATTCATCTCATAGGCAGTGTGGGACTAAGGATGTCACCCTGATCTCCAGGGGCACACAACCAACGCTAAGGACATAAGAGACAGAAGAAAGGACTGGGGAATTCTTTAAGCATTGGTAGTCTGCTTTTTCAAGAAACGCATCAATATACAATGGGGACAAAATTTCCATTAGTTTCAATATGACTAAAAATAGGAATTGGTGAGTCTTTAAGTGACAGAACCTGTGCCAGATTATCTAAAAGGTACCATGAGAATGACTGTGACCCTTCACTCCCAAATAAATCAAGATATACCTACTGAGCTCCAATTACATGCCTGATATGGGCGCAGGGGGAAAACATCTTCCACTTGCTTAAAATTATCAGAAATAACTATGTTGTAATTATAATTATGTAAATGCAACTGTGAGAGTTAAGGGCCAAGGGAACAATTCACAAAATTAAACATGCATAAACAATTTTCCAAATCCCCTTTAGTCTGACAATGAATAGCCCAGTGGAATAGAAATTGTGGATATCTTTTCCCTAAGGTGGTTTCCTGTCATACCCAAAGACCCAAAACCTTATGAATCTGTTTTAGTTCCATCCAATTTTAACTCAGCTAGCCTAGAGCTGTTACTAATCCAATTGTGTGTGTGACCTGGCTAAAGTGGACAGCATAATAGAGATGTAACTGTTTTGACAATATCTTCCCCCTGATGTGTTCCAATTATGCAATTCCATCTATGTATTAGATGCTGAGTTCTCCATGGTTTAGTCATAATTCACCTGTTTTTATGATGCCAGGGGAATAAAAGATGCCTTGGGATCCATTCATGCCCTCCAGTTCTGCTTTAGATACTTTTTATCACTCTCAGAAATACTTCGGAGAAGGCAATGGCACCCCACTCCAGTACTTTCGCCTGGAAAATCCCATGGACGGAGGAGCCTGCTAAGCTGCAGTCCATGGGGTCACTAGAGTCAGACACGACTGAGCAATTTCCCTTTCACTTTTCACTTTCGTACATTGGAGAAGGAAATGGCAACCCACTCCAGTGTTCTTGCCTGGAGAATCCCAGGGACGGGGGAGCCTGGTGGGCTGCCGTCTATGGGGTCGCACAGAGTCGGACACGACTGAAGCGAGTTAGCAGCAGCAGCAGCAGAAATACTCTACTCCACTTCTTCCAAGCCCTAAGAATATTTCATGAAAAATAAAGTTCAACTCAAATAAAACCAAAAGGTGACCCACAAGAGAAAGGTTTTTAAAATGTAGTGCAAATCCAACACTTCTCATAACTGAGGGACAAAGCCACTTTTCAGTTTAATGGAGAGTACAAAACCTGATATAAATTGCTTGCATGATCTAGCCCTTCTTAAATCTACAATCAAATATCTTCCTACATTTCACCTCCCAGCTTAAGCTCTAGTCATACTAAACTCTTTGCAGTTCCTCAAGTCTATATGCTGTCTTGGGCATACACCTGCTGTCTCCATCTGGAGACAGTCATGATCTCTGATAACTCTGTATCTTCCCCACACAATCCCAGATTTTCTCTTAATAATTTCTACTCAGTCACCAACATTCAACATAAGATTTCAAAATTAATAAATGCCCCCATTCTACAGGAAAATTTGTATATGTCTTGAGTTACATACGGCTTATAATCTTTTAGATAATTTAGTTTATTTAATAATTTTTTCTTGTACCTAAAATAATGCAGTAAACTTGTCATCCAATGTTGACCAATGCTATGTTCTAGAGGAGGCAAGCCAAGAACACCTGAGGCCATCACTTCCTCCCACTGTGCAGCTTGTAAAGAAGAAATGTCACTCTGGGACACTGTCCCACAACCAGTTCTGAAGTAGTAGCTCAGAGGTTTTGCTCAAGAGGTGTGTGTGTGCACACACATGCACACTGTGTTGCTCAGTCAAGTCTAACTCTTTGTCACCCCATTGGCTGTAGTCCACAGGGCTCCTTTGTCCATGGGATTTTCCAGGCAAGAATACTGGAGTGGGTTGCTATTTTCATCTCCAGAAGGAAGGGTAGGCAATAAGAAAAGAGAGCTCTGAATCTTTTCCCCAAAGGAACTTACTTTATTTGGAATTGATTGTGAAAAGTTAAAAACCTTAGAGAATTCCCCAAAACAATGGAGATTTTTGTGGTTAGCAAATAAGAGGAGGCTGATAGCACTTGCTAAATCATAGGCCAGCTAGTTAACCAGAAAGAAACAGAGAAAGAGACAGGAAGAAGTCTTCCTAGAGTTACAACCTATCTCAGAGAAAAGTCTTAAAAACTAAATCAGCAAAGGAACTTGAATTTAATTGCATCAGATTATTAAGCAATTTATGCCCCAGGGCACCGATGAAAATACTGTAATCAGACAGCAATTAACAGAGCCTAAATCTGAGTATGATACCAATAGAAGCAGCTGGTTTAATAGAGTGATCAGGACAAGAGACAGTCAAAGAGAACCCTGCTAAAGAGTCATCAAATGTAACCTGCATAAATGAGTTTTTTTCCTCTGAGAGGTGATGTCAGAGGTTGTATGCTGTGGGGAAAACAGAAGGTCATGGAATAGTCAACCAAAGTCTTTAAACAAGTAAATAAGGAAACAGCAACAAGAAGTTCTGAAGCAGAAAAGAAAACACATAAATTTATTATCTAGTATTCCATTTAAAATTTTGAGCCAGGTAAAGAAGCAGGAAAATGTGACCCATATGCAGGGGAAAAAAATAGACAATAGGAATTGCCTGTGAAAGGCCTCAGATCTTGGACATAAAAAAGGTATTAAATCAGTTTTTAAAAATATATTAAGCATAGGCTTAACAAAATAAACAAAGGTATAATGTCTCACAAAAAGGGAATATTAATAGGTGTGAATAGTAGAAATTAAATTATAAAAAATAACCAAAAGAAAATTTGAAGTGAAAAGTTTAATAACTAAAATAAAAATTAAAATATCCCTAAAGGGGCTCAACTATATGTTTAAAATGACAGACAAAAATAGGAAACATAAAGATAAATCAATAGAGATATTACAATTCAAAGAACAGTGAGAGAAAAGAATAAAGAAAAATAAGCAGAACCATAAAGAAATGTGGGACACAATTAAGTACCAGAGTACCAGAAAAAAATATAAGTGTTAAAAAAACAGCAGAAAATATTCAAAGAAATAATGAGTAAAACCTTCCCAAATGTGATGAAAATCTTGAATCTGTACATTCAAGACGCTAACTTCTTGATTTAAATTCTTGAATTTACCTCTTTGAACTCCAAAGAGGTAAATACAAAGTGATTCAAAACCAAGATACATCATATTAAAAACATAGAAAGCCAATGACAAGCAGAAAATCTTGAAAGTAACAAGAGAAAAAGGACTTATGTACAAGGGAACTCCAATAAGGTGAAGAGCTAATTTTTCATCAGAAACAATAAAAACCAGTATATAGTGGAATAGAAGTGCTGGGAAAATATATCAGAAAACAAGAATCTCATATCCAGCAAAGATATGTTTTAGGGTTAAGGCAAATAAAAACTTTTTGAAATAAACAAAAAATGAAAAAAATCCATCTCCAGTAGGCATACCTTACAATAAATACTAAAGGAAGTTTTTATTACAGTCTGAAAGAATGTGAATCAGAGAGTAACTGAAATATATATATATATATATATATAAACACACAGAGGCATCAGTTCAGTCGCTCAGTCGTGTCCGACTCTGCAACCCCATGAATTGCAGCACGCCAGGCCTCCCTGTCCATCACCAACTCCTGGAGTTCACCCAAACTCATGTCCATCGAGTCAGTGATGCCATCCAGCCATCTCATCCTCTTTCGTCCCCTTCTCCTCCTGCCCCCAATCCCTCCCAGCATCAGAGTCTTTTCCAATGAGTCAACTCTTTGCATGAGGTGGCCAAAGTACTGGAGTTTCAGCTTTAGCATCAGTCCTTCCAAAGAAATCCCAGGGCTGATCTCCTTGCAGTCCAAGGGACTCTCAAGAGTCACAGATAAAGACAATTATGGAATTATTCAATAAAACAAATACATATTTTATCACCTTTATGCTCTTAATTTAAAAACTAATTTTGTAAACTATATGATATTATTCTACAACTTTGACATAGTAGATAGAAATATCTGATAATAATAGCACAAAAGAGGTACAAAAGAGTACAATTCTATTGGAGTAAGAAAACGACAGCAGACAATAATTTGAATCCAAATGAACAGACAAACATCTGTTTCTGCTCTCTTTACTACACCAAAGCATTTGACTGTGTGGATCACAACAAACTGTGGACAATTCTTAAACAGGTGGGAATACCAGACCACCTGACATGCCTCCTGACATATCTGTACGCAGGTCAAGAAGGCATGGAACAACATACTGTTTCCAAATCGGGACAGAAGTATGTCAATGTTGTATATTCTCACCCTCCTTCTTTAACTTATATGCAGAGTACATCATAAGAAATGCTGGGCTGAATGAAGCACAAGCTGGAATCGATTACTGGGAGAAATGTCAATAATTCAGATATGCAGATGACACCACACTTATGGCAGAAAGTAAAGAAGAACTAAAGAGCCTCTTGATGAAAGTGAAACAGAAGAGTGAAAATGTTGGCTTAAAACTCAACATTCAGAAAGCAAAGATCACGGCATCTGGTCCCATCACTTCATGGCAAATAGATGGGAAAACAATGGAAACAGTGACAGACTTTATTTTGAGGGGGCTCCAAAATCATTGCAGATGGTGACCACAGCAATGAAATTAAAAGATGCTTGTTCCTTGGAAGAAAAGGTGTGACCAACCTAGACAGCATATTGAAAAGCAGAGACATTGCTTTGCCTACAAAGGTCCATCTAGTCAAAGCTATGGTTTTTTCAGCAGTCATGTATGGATGTGAGAGTTGGACTATAAAGAAAGCTGAGCGCCGAAGATTTGATGCTTTTGAATTGTGGTGTTGGAGAAGACTCTTGAGAGTCCCTTGGACTGCAAGGAGATCAAACCAGTCCATCCTAAAGGAAATCAGTCTTGAATATTCATTGGAAAGAATGATGCTGAATCTGAAACTCCAATACTTTGGCCACCTGATGGGAAGAGCTGACTCATTGGAAAAGACCTTGTTGCTGGGAAAGATTGAAAGCAGGAGGAGAAGGGGATAACAGAGGATGAGATGGTTGGATGACATCACCGACTGGATGGACATGAGTTTGAGTATGCTCCAGTAGTTGGTGACGGACAGGGAAACCTGGTGTCCTGCAGGCCATGGGGTCACAAAGAATTGGACACGACTGAACTGAACTGAACAGACAAGGAGAATGTGGAATGGTAAATAAATGTTAATATAATAAGCAGAATGGTAAATAAAAGGTTAATATAACAAACTTTATAAATACACACTCAATTTCCTTTTTCTCTCAACTTCTTTAAAACCATAAAATATATAAATTATTGTAACAGAGATTGTTGGTTTTGGAATGTACATAGAATTAGAATATACAATGATAAAAATGATAGCTACACAAAAATTGGGAAGATGGAATAGAGCTATATAAAATCAAGTTTCTCTGTCTCACTAAAAGCATATTTTGATAAGGAAGCTGAATATAGTAATTCCTAACTCATCATTAATAAAATAAGTCCAAAAATCTAGAAAAATACATATTAAAGGAATTAAAATGTTATATAACTAGAAAATACTTACTTAGATGACTAAAAATGATATAAGATTTATTGAAGACAAAAGTAATGCCAGTCAAATTCGACTGTATCAATAATAGTATTATAATAGTATCATAATAGTATGATTTGATTAGAAAATCCAATCAAAAAGACAGAGATTGTCAGATTAGATAAAAAACAAGATCCACTGATATTTTTTCCACAGGAGACACATTTTATCCCCCACAACTTATCTTCCACAGAGATAAGTTGAAAGATCAAAAAGACAGAGATTGTCAGATTAGATAAAAAACAAGATCCACTGATATTTTTTCCACAGGAGACACATTTTATCCCCCACAACTTATCTTCCACAGAGATAAGTTGAAAGATCAAAAAGACAGAGATTGTCAGATTAGATAAAAAACAAGATCCACTGATATTTTTTCCACAGGAGACACATTTTATCCCCCACAACTTATCTTCCACAGAGATAAGTTGAAAGATCAAAAAGACAGAGATTGTCAGATTAGATAAAAAACAAGATCCACTGATATTTTTTCCACAGGAGACACATTTTATCCCCCACAACTTATCTTCCACAGAGATAAGTTGAAAGATCAAAAGGTAATAAAAGACTTGGACAACATCATAAGACAGATAGACCTGACCAACACTTAGAGAGCACTCCAACCAAAAACAAAGAATGAGATCTTTCTTAAGTGAATATAGACTATTCTCCAGTAGAGATTATATACTCAGTTGCTAAATTGTGCCTGACTCTTTGCAACCCCATGGATTGTAACCCACCAGTTTCCTCTGTCCATGGTATTATCCATGCACGAATATTGGAGCATGTTGTCATTTCCTACTCCAAGATAGACTATACACTGACTATAATGTGAAGAAGGCTGAGCACTGAAGAATTGATGCTTTTGAACTGTGGTGTTGGAGAAGACTCTTGAGAGTCCCTTGGACTGCAAGGAGATCCAACCAGTCCATTCTGAAGGAGATCAGCCCTGGGATTTCTTTGGAAGGAATGATGCTAAAGCTGAAACTCCAGTACTTTGGCCACCTCAAGACTCTGATGCTGGGAGGGACTGGGGGCAGGAGGAGAAGGGGATGACAGAGGATGTGATGGCTGGATGGCTTCACTGATTCAATGGATGTGAGTCTCAGTGAACTCTGGGAGTTGGTGATGGACAGGGAGGCCTGGCGTGCTGCAATTCATGGGGTCGCAAAAAGTCAGACACGACTGAGCGACTGATCTGATCTGATCTGAAAAGAATTAAAATAATACAAAATTTGGTCTATGATTACAATGGAATAAAATAAGAAATCTACTGCAGGAGGAAATTTTGGAAATCCACAAATATTTTGGAAATTAAGGAACACATTTCTAAATAGACAATAGATTAAAAAATAAATCATAAGAGAAATTATAAACTACTCTAAGGAGAATAAAAAAATACAACAAAAAAATTATGAGATACAAATAAAATCCTACATAGAAGGGAAAATTATAGCTATAAAAGAAAAAATAAGTCAAATCAACAACAAAGACTTACATCTTAAAACTCTGGTGTGGGGCATAAGGGGGAAGAGCAGACTAAACTTAGGGCAAGATGAAGGAAGAAATAATGGGATGGCCAAAAAGTTCATTATGGTTTTTATGTATCATGTTATGGGGAAAAAAATCAATGAAATTTTTGGCCAATCCAATAATAGAAACAGTAGAAATGAATAAACAAGATTATGAAAACAAGAGAGGAAATAAATCCAAATATTGGGTCTTTAAAAATATCAACAAAATTGACACAGTTTTAGTTAATCTAAGTAAGAAAAAGAGATTTTATTAATTTAAATGTCCTTAAAGATTTTATCCTGCACTTATACATCTAACATGCTGTATCCTACTTTTAAGTAAATTGTCTAATAGATAAACTTTCCCAAGTACTTATGAACTTATTGTAAACATAAAATTTTAAACATAACATAGTCAATCTTAATTTTCATTAACTACTAATACTTTTTACAAATTTAGGAAAATCAAGTTATCCTGTTACAAAAATTTCACAAATTATTGAGTGACAAATTTTTCATTGGAATCACAAGTTCAATTTGTTGTGAGCTTTAAGTTGGCAAATTATACATTTAAAACACCAAATTATCTTAAATGTTACAAGTACTCAAAATATCAAACATGCACAAATTATTTCCAAATTAACATAAAACTATGAATACTATGGATTTGATTTAATCTTCCCAAAATTTAATGTTAAATGTTCCCAAAATTAATTATGATAATTCACAAAAGACATAATTTTGTGTTTTCAAGAAATTTAGGCTTATTATCTAATGCAGTTTGGGGTTTCCTCTCCTAGTAAGATTGGGGTCTGCTTCTCAGCTAGCTAAAGCTGCATATTAAACATAGATGTGAATCTGTTGTATTGATGCAGACATGCAAGCTACTTTTTTTTTAATCTCAATATCAGACAAGTAGGTCTCTCTTATAGTCTCACTAAACCATTATGCCCTTTAACAGAGTAGTCTCACATTTCACCTCCCTGAACAAAAATATACACACTATCTAATAATCAAGCACAATTATGTTCTTAATCTTTTAGTTCCCATTGTTGCCTGGATCCAGTTAATCTAGTTACTGCAAGATCCATGTCTGAATTATTTTTATAAACTTCCCTGGAAAAGCCAGAACTCCTTATAGATATTTATGAATGTAAATAGTGTACAATATGATTCTGAATGTCTGTCATGACCTTGCCTCCCTATCTCTACAGTTAGTCCACTATTAAGCTGCGGCTGCTGCTAAGTCACTTTAGTCATGTCTGATTCTGTGCGACCCCATAGACGGCAGCCCACCAGGCTCCCCCATCCCTGGGATTTTCCAGGCAAGAACACTGGAGTGGGTTGCCATTTCCTTCTCCAATGCATAAAAGTTAAAAGTGAAAGTGAAGTTGCTCAGTCTGTCCAACTCCTAGCGACCCCATGGACTGCAGCCTACCAGTCTCCTCCATCCATGGGATTTTCCAGGCAAGAGTACTGGAGTGGGGTGCCATCACCTTCTCCGATCATCCCCTATTATAACCTCTCACTATTCATTCAGGGTCTTCTTCCCTGATGGCTCAGTTGGTAAAGAATCCACCTGCAATGAAGGAGACCTGGATTCAATCCTGGGGTCGGGAGAATCCCCTGGAGAAGAAAATGGCAACTCATTCCAGTACTCTTGCCTGGAGAATTCCATGGACAGAGCAGCCTGGCAAGCTTTAGCCCATGTGGCCAAAAAAGTCAGACATGACTTAGTAACTAAGTGAAACTCTTTGCTACCCCATAGACTATAGAGTCCATGGAGTTCTCCAGGCCACAATACTGGAGTGGGTAGCCTTTCCCTTCTCCAGGGTATCTTCCCACTACCACCATAGTTCATTCATTTAACAAATTCCTAAAAAGCACCTACAAAGCCTTGGGCATTTATCATATTGTGCTCTGAGTATATATCTACATGTTAGTTTACAGCATAGTACCCAGGTTTTAGTCAGCTTGCAAGTAACACAATTGCCTGGCAGGCAATAGGCATGAAGTACATGGAGAAATTAAAGAATTGCATGATATATATTGGCAGGTATTTTGCTTCTCTCACTCCTTCACTCTCTTCTCTCCATGTGAATCAGAAACAACCAAAAAATATATTTACTCTGCATTAATACATCCAAATCACTTTGAAACATGAAATTTCAGGCATTAAATATCTGAGATATAACAGTTCTATCTTATAGAGTCATACCTACATGTTGCTCAGAACAGTGCTTGGCACATGTAAGGTATATAAAAGTCATTAGATATTTTCATAATACAAAAAAGAACAACAGAACACAATAGTCTCTGTTTTCAAATAGTTTATAGTCATAAGCGATTAATGCAAAATTTGAAAAGTGATTCAGTGTCATCCACTGAAGCTCTAGCACTGTCCATGGTGAAAGTGAAAGTGAAAGCCACTCAGTAGTGTCTGACTCTTTGTGACCCCATGGACTTAGTCCATGGAATTTTCCAGGCCAGAATACTGGAGTCAATAGCCTTTCCCTTCTCCAGGGGATCTTCCCAACTCAGGGATTGAACCCAGGTCTCCCTCATTGCAGGCAGATTCTTTACCAACTTAGCCACAAGGGAAGCCCATGGTACTAGTGATTAAAGATGAAAAGATCAGTTTTTGCCTTCAAGAGGTTCCTAGTCTCCCCTACTCAGAAATCTTCACTGTCTCTTCACAACCTACAGTTTATTTGGAATGCAATGCAAGCAAACTGGATGGAACACTTGTTTGCAAGCTTATGTTACACAAGTCTCATGCATAAAACTATCAACTGCTGTCTAAATCTGCCCCACAGTTATAAGCTTCTTCCTGGGTACTGTTCATGCTATGTTTTCTGCCTTGAATATCACTCTATCTCTAGCCATTTAAATCTCTAAATACTGAATAAAATGCAACTTGAAGGTTTATATAATGATTTGATATTCTCTCTCCTTTCTCTGAACCATGTGTCACACATGTACATCTCCCTGGTAGCACTTAATTCATCCTGATTTGCATTATGGTGATTTGTTCTCCCTACTTGACCTTATTTCTTTGTGTTTTATTTATTTCTGCAACCTCTAGGAGTTCTACATAGTGCTTTGAATGCTGTATCAGTCAATAAATATTTTTTAAATAAATAAGCTGGATTTTCTTTTTGAGTGACTTTTTGGACAGGTTCAGTTCATCGGTTCAGTTCAGTCACTCAGTAGTGTTCAGCTCTTTGTGACCCCATGAATCACAGCACACCAGACCTCCCTGTCCATCACCAACTCCTGGAGTTCACTCAAACCCATGTCCATTGAGTCAGTGATGCCATCCAACTATCTCATCTTCTGTCGTCCCCTTTTCCTCCTGCCCTCAATCCTTCCCAGCATCAGGGTCTTTTCAAATGAGTCAGCTCATTGCACATCAAACCTATCAGACTTGATAAAAACTAGTTACAGCAAATCCAGTTAGTTTTATATACTATCATATGGCCTTGTTCTATCAATGTAGAACTACCAAAATGTTGAGACATGAGGGAGAATGATGGAGAACAATTAAACTTACTTGGGCATCTATTGTATGCCAGGCATATTACTCTACATTTTACTCTGAATAACCTGTTTTCACAATTAAATATATAAAAGGGAGGTTAATCAGATCAGATCAGTCACTCAGTCCTGTCCGACTCTTTGTGACCCCATGAATTGCAGCACGCTAGGCCTCCCTGTCCATCACCAACTCCTGGAGTTCACTCAGACTCACATCCATCAAGTCAGTGATGCCATCCAGCCATCTCATCCTATCTCGTCCCCTTCTCCTCCTGCCCCCAATCCCTCCCAGCATCAGAGTCTTTTCCAATGAGTCAACTCTTCGCATGAGGTGGCCAAAGTACTGGAGTTTCAGCTTTAGCATCAGTCCTTCCAAAGAAATCCCAGGGCTGATCTCCTTCGGAATGGACTGGTTGGATCTCCTTGCAGTCCAAGGGACTCTCAAGAGTCTTCTCCGACACCACAGTTCAAAAGCATAAATTCTTCAGCACTCAGCCTTCTTCACAGTCCAACTCTCACATCCATACATGACCACAGGAAAAACCATAGCCTTGACTAGATGGACCTTTGTTGGCAAAGTAATGTCTCTGCATTTGAATATGCTATCTAGGTTGGTCATAACTTTCCTTCCAAGGAGTAAGCGTCTTTTAATTTCATGGCTGCAGTCACCATCTGCAGTGATTTTGGAGCCCAGAAAAATAAAGTCTGACACTGTTTCCACTGTTTCCCTATCTATTTCCCATGAAGTGATGGGACCGGATGCCATGATCTTCGTTTTCTGAATGTTGAGTTTTAAGCCAATTTTTTCACTCTCCACTTTCACTTTCATCAAGAGGCTCTTTAGTTCTTCACTTTTTGCAATAAGGGTGGTGTCATCTGCATATCTGAGGTCACTGATATTTCTCCTGGCAATCTTGATTCCAGCTTGTGTTTCTTCCTGTCCAGCATTTCTCATGATGTACTCTGCATATAAGTTAAATAAACAGGGTGACAATATACAGCCTTGACGTACTCCTTTTCCTATTTGGAACCAGTCTGTTGTTCCATGTCCAGTTCTAATTGTTGCTTCCTGACCTGCATACAGATTTCTCAAGAGGCAGATCAGGTGGTCTGGTATTCCCATCTCTTTCAGAATTTTCCACAGTTGATTGTGGTCCACACAGTCAAAGGCTTTGGTATAGTCAATAAAGCAGAAATAGATGTTTTTCTGGAACTCACTTGCTTTTTCGATGATCCAGTGGATGTTAGCAATTTGATCTCTGGTTTCTCTGCCTTTTCTAAAACCAGCTTGAACAACTGGAAGTTCATGGTTCACATATTGCTGAAGCCCGGCTTGGAGAATTTTGAGCATTACTTTACTAGCGTGTGAGATGAGTGCAATTGTGCGGTAGTCTGAGCATTCATTGGCATTGCCTTTCTTTGGGATTGGAATGAAAACTGACCTTTTCCAGTCCTGTGGCCACAGCTGAGTTTTCCAATATTTGCTGGCATATTGAGTGCAACACTTTCACAGCATCATCTTTCAGGATTTGGAATAGCTCAACTGGAATTTCATCACCTCCACTAGCTTTGTTTGTAGTGATGCTTTCTAAGGCCCACTTGACTTCACATTCCAGGATGTCTGGCTCTAGGTCAGTGATCACACCATTGTGATTATCTGGATCGTGAAGATCTTTACCTACCCCAAATCACATAGCTATTAAGACGTAAGGCAGCAAATGACAACCAGGTCTATGTGATTCAAAACCAATGTGTTTTGGATTGATTGATTATTTGTTGGTTTCCTTCTCTTTTTTCTCCTTCAATATAAGGCCTGCCTTCAAAAATGTTGATGTGGATACTTGAATCAATATGCTATAAAGAAAATTATTGGATCATTTAGGAATCACTTCAAAAGATAAAAATTAGTGAACATTGTTGATTATTCTCCACTTCAAATCTCAGTTTTATTTTAATTAAATGGAACCATCATTTTCATGTCTACTGTTTTTGACACAATGCACTTATAACTGGGAGATATACAGATGTGGAAGGCAAATATTTTTGCTGGAACCATTGTTGATTCATCTAACATTAGCCCATGAATATCTTTTCTTTTGTTATCCCAATCAAAATAAATTTTACCAAAGTAAAGAACAGTCAGAGAGGAAGTAATAAAACACTGATTATAATCTAATTTATCAGCACAAAAGAAGCAATTTCAAAGTGTACTTTGAAATGTTACAGCCTGAACTATAAAATGCACATTTATTCTTTTTCCCCAAAACACCTAAGTGACACAGCACGTGTACTGTGACAATAACATAAAATGAGAAGCACCTAGTCCATTTTCTTTTCCTAAGTGGCATGGTTTCTAGTAACTCCTCTCTGTCGATCCTTCAGAAATATTTACTGCATGGAAGATCATTATATACTCTGCTGATCATTACAGAATATTTTTAAAAGACAAATTTGAGATGAAGAAAGTACAAAGAATATGTACAGAGAAAAAGCCAAGTAAAATCTCAGCACCTACGGGAAATCCATTATGCTAGAGCAAATAATGCACAGTTAGAGCTCAAAAAAGCCCTAATACCAACACTCTCCCTTACCACACCAAGCACTGGGATTTAAGATTGTGGTATTAAGCATCCTTCAGGCACAGCTTGGCACACCAGAAATGAAATTGTTTTCTGAGTTTTTACCTGGGGTTATTGTACACCTCTTGATGCAAAAAAGCAGGAAGCTAGCTTAAAGTGTTAAGTGAGAAATAAATGAGTGTTGAGTCTGTGTACTTTAAACTTACTCTATAAATCCCTTAGAATTCAGTGTGTTTTTAAAAGTAATAGAGGTTAAACAGGAAGCCGTTACATTTTATTCAATCTATGACTCAAAATTTCTGTGACTTCCAGTAAGACAGATGTTCTCTGACTCCTTCAAAAATTCTAAAATAAAGGAAAAGGAAGATGTAGACAACTGTCATGTGGAATGAACATGTGAAGCAGTAAAGTTATTAAAATATGGGAGATAAATTATCATCAAGATGTCAGGAAAAGAGCAGAAGAGCAACATGTAATACAACAAAAATATGCAATAAGCATATAAATATTTGGTTTGTAAATTAGGACATGCATAATATGCAAATATATACAGCAAACATTTTCTTTGTATATTGGGACATGCATATCTTGTTCACTTATTTGCCCAGTCCTTCACATGATTCTGGCGTATAAGGGATCCCCAGTAAAGGTTTTTTTAATGAATTGTGTCACACAATCTAGAATTCTGGGCACTATTTCTAGGTTATTCTCAAATTTTTATACCACAAGTTACATAAATAAAATAAAGCAATATGTTTTTATGTTTTTCAAGTGAATTTTTTAGCCTAACCTATTTGCAATCTACATGACAAGATAATTATAGCTTCAAAAGATTTTCTTACTTTACAAACTGATCCAAAGAGGAATCCTCTTCCAAAGACTTGTTTCCAAGTGGAGGGAAACATAACGATGTATTCCGTGCCATGTATTTGTATGTATTATTTCTTTTAACCATTCATTTTTTTCTATCAATATAAACGAGCTATTATCATTCTCCATTTCATAGAGAAGGGTACTGAGGCTTACAGAAGTTAAATAACTTGCCCAAGGTAAAAAAGCAGTAAATGTGACTACTGAGCTTTAAACACTGTATGTGGATCCAACACTTTGGATCTTATACCATCATAACAGAGACTATAGAAAGGACAGCTTGTTAGACAAAACAAAGCTACTTTAAGAGAAACTGCTCCTCAGTAGACAAGTCTTAACCAAAGATTATTTTTTCTTGATATCTTCTCTATTTTAAAGCAGCAATATGTTTACAGTATTTATAAAATGTTACCAAAATTGATGAGTATATTAAGAAATTTACATTATACTCACTATGCTATGCTATGCTATGCTAAGTCATTTCAGTTGTGTGACCCCATAGATGGCAGCCCACCAGGCTCCCCCATCCCTGGGATTCTCCAGGCAAGAACACTGGAGTGGGGTGCCATTTCCTTCTCCAGTGCATGAAAGTGAAAAGTGAAGGTGAAGTTGCTCAGTCGTGTCCGACTCTTAGTGACCCCATGGATTGCAGCCTAACAGGCTCCTCTGTCCATGGGATTTTCCAAGCAAAAGTACTGGATTGGGGTGCCATTGCCTTCTCCAATTATACTCACTAACAAGTACAAATTAGATCTTTTCCAGTTTTCCCATTGTTTTTCATTCAAGGATATGTGGAAGACTCTATTTTCCAAATGAAGCCATGCAAGTGTAGGTAGGTAAGTACATAGAGCTATCCCATCTAACCTGCTCTTCTGACCATGTTATATTAACACATCGCTCTCAAGAGCTGAGGTCTATTTTTCTTCTCTTAAACCTTCAAGTGTAGAATTTTGTAACAGCCTCTACTAATAGATTGTGGTAGAAATCTATGAAATCTCCAAGGTAGATAAAAAAAGGCAATATGTTCTCATTCTTACTCTCACAGAATGCTTGCCTTAGAAACTAACCACCTATTATTAAAAAAAAAAACACACACACACACAACAAACAAATAAACAAAAAAAACCAATCCATATGGAGAAGTCCCATGCAAGTGTGTCAAGCAGCATTTTTACCCAAGCTTCCAGCCAACAGCCAACATCAACAATTAAACCTAGGATGCAGGTCCTTTCAGATGAATCCAGTATCAAGCCTTTGATTCTTACAACTGATACTCTAGATATCATAGATGAGAGACAAGACATAATTTAGTGACTAAACCACTAAAGCACCATCAAAGTGGGATTAACAGTAGTAACTATAATTATTACAATAGTAACAATATTTAATCCCTCAATACTGATCCTTCTATCACAGCCATAAATCACTTCTATCTCAAAAATCCTTATTTTTAAAGTGCCACACAGCTTTGGAGGGTAAAACAATTAATGTGAGAAAACTTAATAACGTAGGAATGATTCTGTATATAAGACACATACCATATATGATATCTATATATTTGCGTTTCAGTCACTCAGTCATGTCTGAACTTTGTGACCCCATGGACTGCAGCATGACTGGATTCCCTGTCCTTCACCAACTACTGGAGCTTGCTCACACTCACGTACATTGAGTCAGTGATGCCATCCAACCATCTCATTCTCTGTTATCCCTTTGTCCTCTCATCTTCAATCTTTTCCACCATCAGAGTCTTTTCAAATGAGTCAGTTCTTTATATCAGGTGGCCAAAATACTGAAGTTTCAACTTCAACATCAGTCCTTCCAATGAACACTCAGGACTGATTGCCTTTAGGATGGACTTGTTGGGTCTTCTTGATGTCCAAGAGACCCTCAAGAGTCTTTTCCAACACCACAGTTCAAAAGCATCAATTCTTCTTTATGATACAACTTTCACATCCATACATGACTACTAGAAAAACCATAGCTGTGACTAGATGTATATTGACTAGGTTGGTCATAGCTTTTCTTCCATGGAGCAAGCATCCTTTAATTTCATGGCTACAGTCACATCTACAGTGATTTTGGAGCCCAAGAAAATAAAGTCTGTTACTGTTTCATTGTTTCCCCATGTATTTGCCATGAAGTGACAGGACCAGATGCAATGATCTTCATTTTTTGAATGTTGAGTTTTAAGCCAGGTTTTTCACTCTCCTCTTTCAATTTCATGAAAAGGTTCTTTAGTTCCTCTTCAATTTCTGCCACAAGGGTAATGTCCTCTGCATATCTAAGGTTATTGATATTTTTTCTGTCAACATTGATTCCAGCTTGTGCTTCATCCAGCCCAGCATTTCATATGATGTACTCCACATGTAAGTTAAATAAGCAGGGGGACAATATACAGCCTTGATGTATTCCTTTCCCAATTTGGAACCAGTCTTTGTTCCATGTCTGGTTCTAACTGCTGCTTCTTGACCTGATACAGGTTTCTGAGGAGGCAGGTAAGGTGGTCTGATATTCTCATCACTTCAAGAATTTTTCACAGTTCATTGTGATCAACACAGTCAAAGTCACTGGAAAAGGTCAGTTTTCATTTCAATCCCAAAGAAAGGCAATGCCAAAGAATGTTCAAACTACTGCACAGTTGCACTTATCTCACACACTAGCAAAGTCATGCTCAAAATTCTTGCTCAAAACAGTACGTAAACTGTGAACTTCCAGATATTCAAGCTGGATTTAGAAAAGACAGAAGAACCAGAGATAAAATTGCTAATATCCATTGAATCATCGAAAAAGCAAGAGAGTTCCAGGAAAACATCTGCTTTGTTAACTACATCAAAGCCTTTGACTGTGTGGATCACAACAAACTGTGGAAAATTCTTCAAAGAGATGGGAATACCAGACAACCTTACCTCCCTCATGAGAAATCTATACACAGGTCAAGAAGCAACAGTTAGAACTGGACATGGATCAACAGGCTGGTTCCAAATAGGGAAAGGAGTATGTCAAGGCTGTATATTGTCACCCTGCTTATTTAACTTATATGCAGGGTACATCATGAGAAATGCTGGGCTGGATGAATCACAAGCTGGAATCAAGATTGCCAGGAGAAATATCAATTATCTCAGATACACAGATGACATCACTCTTATGGCAGAAAGTGGAGAGGAACTAAAAAGCCTCTTGATGAAGGTGAAAGAGGAGAGTGAAAAAGCTGGCTTAAAGCTCAACATTCAAAAAACGAAGATCATGACATTGGGTCCCATCACTTCATGGCAAATAGATGGGGAAACAGTGGAAACAGTGTCAGACTTTATTCTGGGGGGCTCCAAAATCACTGTAGATGGTGACTGCAGCCATGAAATTAAAGGAAAGTTGCTCCTTGGAAGAAAAGCTATCACTGACCTAGACAGCATATTAAAAAACAGAGACTTTTCTTTGCCAACAAAGGTCCATCTAGTCAAAGCTATGGTTTTTCCAGTTGTCATGTATGCATGTGACACTTGGACCATAAAGAAAGCTGAGCACTAAAGAATTGATGCTTTTGAACTGTGGTTTTGGAAAAGACTCTTGAGTGTCCCTTTGACTGCAAGGAGATGCAACCAGTCCATCCTAAAGGAAATTAGTCCTGAATATTCATTGGCAGGACTGATGCTGAAGCTGAAACTCCAAGACTTTGGCCACCTGATGGGAAGAGCTGACTCATTAGAAAAGACCCTGATGTTGGGAAAGGTTGAGGGAGGGAGGTGAAGGGGACAACAGAGGATGAGATGGTTGGATGGCATCACCTACTCGATGGACATGAGTTTGAGTAAGCTCTAGGAATTGGTGATGGATGGGGAAACTTGGCATGCTGCAGTCTGTGGGGTTGCAGAGTCGGACACGACTGAGCAACTGAACTGAACTTAACACAGTCAAAAGCTACTTATTGTAGTCAATTAAGGAGAAGTAGATATTTTTCTGGAATTATCTAGTTTTTTCTATGATCCAATAGATGTTGGCAATTTGATCCCTGGTTCTTCTGCCTTTTCTCAATCCAGCTTGAGCATCTGGAATTTCTCAGTTCACATACTACTGAAGCCAAGTTTGAAGAATTTTCAGCATTACTTTGCTAGTGTGTGAGATGAATGCAATTGTGTGGTAGCTTGAATATTCTTTGGCATTGACTTTTGGGGGGATTGCAATGAAAACACCTTTTCCACTACTGTGGCCACTGCTGAATTTTTCAAATTTGAAAACTGGCATATTGTATGCAGCACTTCCACAGCATCATCTTTTTGTATTTGAAATAGTTCAGCTGGATTTCCATCACCTCTACTAGCTTTGCTCATAATGATATTCCCTAAGGCCTGCTTGACTTCACACTCCAGGATGTCTGGCTCTAGGTCAGTGATCACACCATCATGGTTATCCAGGTCATTAAGATCTCTTTTGTATAGTTATTCTGTTTATCTTTTCCACCTCTTCTTAATATCTTCTGTTTCTGTTAGGTCCATACATTTTCTTTCTTTAATTGTGCCCATCTTTGCATGAAATATTCCCTTAGTATCTCTAATTTTCTTAAAGAGATCTCTATTTTTTCCCATTTTATTGTTTTCCTCTACCTATTTGCATTAATCACTTGGGAAGGCTTTCTTATCTCTCCTTGCTATTCTTTGGAACTCTGCATCCAGATGGGTATAATTTATCTTTTCTCCTTTGCCTTTTGCTTCTCTTCTTTTCTCAGCTGTTTGTAAGGCCTCCTCAAACAACAATTTTGCCTTTTTGCATTTCTTTTTCTTGTTGATGATTTTGATCATTGCCTCCTGTACAATACTACAAACCTCCATCCTTAGTTCTTCAGGCACTTTGTCAACCAGATCTAATCTTCTGAATCTGTTTGTCACTGCTGCTATATAATGGTAAGGGATTCAGTTTAAGTCATACCTTAATGGCCTAGTGGTTTTCCCTACTTTCTTCAATTTAAGTCTGAATTTTGCAATAATGAGTTCATGATCATATATATATGTGTGTGTGTGTGTGTTTCTATGTATTAGCCTCTGCTGCTACTGCTAAGTCACTTCAGTCGTGTCCGACTCTGTGCGACACCATAGACTGCAGCCCACCAGGCTCCTCTGTCCCAGGGATTCTCCAGGCAAGAATACTGGAGTGGGCTGCCACTTCCTTCTCCAACACATACATGCATGCTAATTGCTTCTGTTGTGTCTGACTCTGTGTGACCCTATGGACAGCAGCCCGCCAGGCTCCTCTGTCCACAGGATTCTCTAGGCAAGAATACTGGAGTGGGTTGCTATTTCCTTCTCCAGATTAGCCTCTATGTATAATAACATATACATGTATCTGTATATGTATGTTTTTGTGGTGTATATTTCTGTGAAATTCTGTGCTAAAACATATATGTGTGGTGGGTGCTAATTACAATCATAAACCATAAGGATAGAATGAATGGAAGAGGATGAATATAGTAGCCATGAAAATGCACCTCTCAGATCTTCTACTGTGGGGAGCATAAATGACCAACAGCTCATTTATCTTACTCTGAAATATACCACTGCATTTACACTGAGGCCACATTTCCCATAAGCTGCTCCTGGCCAAGGAGTAAGCTTTGCAGGAATACTAACACAGATCAGGTCCTGGGAAATGTGGACTTCTTTGACAGGTGACTTTAGCTTAATCAATTTCATCAACTTTACTGAATTCTTTGAATTGTATTGCTACCTAAAACTCCTCCACTCAATTTTTCTTCCTTTCCTCACTCCTTCAAAATATCAAAACTGCAAAGTGGTCTGACAGATCTGCCAGCCTCCATCAGGTCTCTCTCTTGTTTTTTCCTCACATGCATTTCCTATGAGGAGTAATATTTCTGACTTATCTAAACAATCTTGGTGTCTGCCTCTTGCTGCTGCTGCTAAGTTGCTTCAGTTGTGTCCGAGATGACCTCAAACTAACACAAGAAGAAAGAAAGGGCAGAAAACTTCAGAAAAAGAAAAGAATATAGTCTTAACTCAGCAAATTTAACCTTAAGTTCTAAAAGCTAAAATCCTGCAAAAAATGACAAAACATACAAGCTAATTCAGGACACACATCCATTGAAATATGTGTAAGTTAGAGCCATGGGGTAGGTATCAGAGAAGAGTGTAGTTGTGATGTAACTGAAGCAAGACCATTTAGACCAAAAAAATCTAAATAAGGAAAATTTGTAACCAGGTCCCATCTCCACTACATACAACCAGAAGAATGCTCCTCGGTCTCCCCAGAAAAGAGCATGTGTGTCAAGCACTTAACTGAGAATAAGGAGGCGGAGATATTTTAGAAATAATCTTTATTTCATCTCCCCAAATTGAATAGCAAGGTTTTCCACACAGTTGAAAGAAGAAGATAGAAAGATGGAAAAAGACCAACAGACAGATATGAGAGTGGGGTAGATGAGGAGGCAGAGAGGGAAGGAAAAAAAGGAAAGAAGGAAGGAAGGAGAATACTCTGAGATACTAGGTTTGGCAAATCTAGCAAATAAAAATGCAAGACTGGCCATAAAATTTTAAGTATAACAATGATTTTTAGTATTATATGTTACATGCAATGTTTGGGACACACTTCTGTAAGAAATGTATTTATTATTTATCTGAAATTCAAATGTAATGGGGCATTCTGTACTGCAACCTTATGAGGTACACCACTGAAAAATTTCAAAACACCACAAATAAAGAGAAGGCCTTAAAGTTTTCCAGAAATAAATATATAAGAACTGGGAATAGGAATGGTGTCTCACTTTCTAAAAGCAACCACAAAGATAAACAAAAATTGAGCCATGTGTTTGAAATTCTGTGGGAAATATTATTTTCATCCTAGAATTTTATGCCCTGACAAACTGAGTTAGGATATAAATTCTCAGACATGTGAAGTCTCAAAATATACCTCTAATAGCCATAGGATATAAACTGAGCTTTGATCTAAATAAAATTGTGCTATTACCACATTGGGTAATCTGAGTAACTAAGAGAAACTGTGGAGAAGGCAATGGCACCCCACTCCAGTACTCTTGCCTGGAAAATCCCATGGACGGAGGACCTGGTGGGCTGCAGTCCATGGGGTCATGAAGAGTTGGACACGACTGAGCGACTTCACTTTCACTTTTCACTTTCATGCATTGGAGAAGGAAATGGCAACCCACTTCAGTGTTCTTGCCTGGAGAATCCCAGGGACGGGGGAGCCTGGTGGGCTGCCGTCCATGGGATCGCACAGAGTCGGACACGACTGAAGCGACTTAGCAGCAGCAGCAGCAGCAGCAAGAGAAACTGGGAGCAGCAGAAGACTCAAAGTGATAGATTGCTACAAATTGTGATATTCAGCCCTTTCGAGGAACTCCAGTGGCTTTGCCTCTTGGTGTCCATTCGCTCAGATAACTCCCTTTTGCACTAGACCAATGTCTGTCTGTATGACCAATAGAATGGGACAGAAATTATAGTATGTCATGCACAAGATTAGGTTACAAAAGGTTACAGTGTCCTTTTAACTCAAGAATATGTGTGCCTATGTGTATGCTCTGGGGGTAATCAGCTGCCATGCTTGAGGATACACAAAATTTTGAGCATCCTTAAAATGTCCCATGTGACAAAGAACTGAAGCTTGTCTCCAACAGCCGCCTGAATGAGGCTTCTAAGAATTTGATTGTCCAATCCCAAATGAAGCTTCAAATGATGCAGCCCCACTTAACATCCCAATGGCACCTTCATGAGAGACGCTGAGCAAAACCAACCAGCTATATGGGCTCCTGGATGCCTGACTTCCAGAAACTGTGAGATAATACATGTTTGTTGTTTTAGGCTACTAAATTTGAGGGTAGTTCATTTTGAACTACTTTGTTGTTATTGTTAGTTGCTAAGTCATGTATAATCATAACGGACTTGATTTAGGTCATATCTGAATGGTCTAGTGCTTTTCCCTACTTACTTCAATTTAAGTCTGAATTTTGCAATAAGGAGCTCATGATCTGAGCCACAGTCAGCTCCCAGTCCTGTTTTTCTGACTATACAAGCTTCTCTATCTTCAGCTGCAAAGAATACAATTAATCTAATTTCAGTATTTTCAGTGATGTCCATGTGTAGAATTGTCTCTTCTGTTGTTGGAAGAGGGTGTTTGCTATGACCTGTGTATTCTCTTGGCAAAACTCTGTTAGCCTTTGCCCTGTTTCATTTTGTACTCCAAGACCAAACTTGCCTGTTACTCCAGGTATCTCTTGACTTCCTACTTTTGCATTCCAATCCTCTATGATGAAAAGGACATTTTTTTTTTTTTTTTTTGGTGTTAGTTATAGGTCTTGTAGGTCATCATAGAACCATTCAACTTCAGCTTCTTCGGCATTAGTGGTTGGGGCATGGACTTGGCTTACTGTGATATTGAATGGTTTTCTTTGGAAACAAATAGAGATCATTCTGTCATTTTTGAGATTGCACCCCCCAAATACTGCATTTTGGACCCTTGTCAATAGTCATCTGCAAGAAAAATAAATGCAGAAAGGGAAAATGGTTGTCTGAGGAGGCCTTACAAATAGCTGAGAAGATAAGAGAAGCAAAAGTTAAAGGAGAAAAGGAAAGATATGCCCATCTGAATGCAGTTCCAAAGAATAGCAAGGAGAGATAAGAAAGCCTTTCTAAGTGATCAATGCAAATATAGAGGAAAACAATGCAATGGAAAGACTAGAGATGTCTTCAAGAAAATTAGAGATACCAAGGGAACATTTCATGCAAAGATGGGCACAATAAAGGGCAGAAATGGTATGTATGTAACAAAAGCAAAAGATATTAACAAGAGTTAGCAAGAATACACAGAAGAACTATTCAAAAAAAGATCTTAATGACCCAGATAAACACGATTGCGTGATCACTCACCCAGAGCCAGACATCCTGGAATGCAAAGTCAAGTGGGCCTTAAGAAGCATCACTATGAACAAAGCTAGTGAAGGTAATGGAATTACAGTGGAGCTATTTCAAATCCTAAATGATGATGCTGTGAAAGTGCTGCACTCAATATGCCAGCAAATTTGGAAAACTCAGCAGAGGCCACAGGACTGGAAAGGGTCAGTTTTCATTTCAATCCCAAAGAAAGGCAATGTCAAAGAATGTTCAAGCTACTGCACAATTGCACTCATCTCACATGCTAGCAACGTAATGCTCAAAATTCTCCAAATTGGGCTTCAACAGTACATGAACTGAGAAATTCCAGATGCTCAAGCTGGATTTAGAAAAGGCAGAGGAGCCAGAAATCAAAGTGCCAACATCTGTTGGATCATAGAAAAGGCAAGAGAGTTCCAGAAAAACATCTACTTCTGCTTTATTGACAGGCCAAAGCTCTTAACTGTGTGGATGGCAATAAACTATGGAAACTTCTTCAAGAGATGGGGATACCCCTTACCTGCCTCCTGAGAAATCTATATGCAGGTCTAGGAGCAATAGTTAGAACCAGACATGGAACAACTACTGGTTCGAAACTGTGAAAGGAGTATGTCAAGGCTGTATATTGAAGCTGTTTATGCAGAGAACTTCATATGAAATGCTGTGCTGGACAAAACACAAGCTGGAATCAAAACTGCTTGGAGAAATATCAATAACCTTAGATAGGCAGATAACACCACCCTTGTGGCAGAAAGTAAAGAGGAACTAAAGAGCCTCTTGATGAAAGTTAAACAGGAAAGTGAAAAAGCTGGCTTAAACTCAACACTCAAAATACAAAGATCATAGCATCTGGTCCCATCACTTCATGCCAAATAGATGGAGAAACAGTGGTAGACTTTCTTGGGCTCCCAAATCATTGCAGATGGTGACTGCAGCCATGAAATTAAAAGATGCTTGCTCCTTGGAAGAAAAACTGTGACAAACCTAGACAGCATATTAAAAAGCAGAGACATTACTTTGCCAACAAAAGTCCATCTAGTCAAGGCTCTGGTTTTTCCAGTAGTCATGTATGGATGTGAGAGTTGGACCATAAAGAATGCTGAGTGCCAAAGAATTGATGCTTTTAAATTGTGGTGTTGGAGAAGACTCTTGAGAGCCCCTTGGACCACAGGAGATCAAACCAGTCAATCCTAAAGGAAATCAGTCCTGAATATTCATTGTAAGGACTGATGCTGAAGCAGAAATTCCAATACTTTGGCCACCTGATGCGAAGAGCTTACTCATTGGAAAAGAACCTGATGCTGGGCAAGACTGAAGGCAGGAAGAGAAGGGGATGACAGAGGATGAGATGGTTGGAAGGCACCACCAACTCAAGTGGACGTGAGTATGAACAAGCTCCAGGAACTAGTGATGGATAGGGTAGCCTGGCATGCTGCAGTCCATGTGGTCGCAAAGAGTCTGACACAACTGAGTGACTGAACTGAAGTCATGTCCTACTGTTTGTGACCCCATCGACTCTAACATGCCAGTCCCCTGTGTCCTCCACTATCTCCTGGGGTTTGGTCAAATTTATGCCCATTGAGTTAGTGATGCTACCTAACCATATGCCTAATAAAAAAACTAACAATGCAAAATCTTAACTTCTCAAAATACAAACACAGAAAGAGTAGAATAGTTTTATTTAAAACCAATACAATACTGTAAAGTTAAAAAATAAAATAAAATAATAATAATAAATAAAAAAATTCAAGGAAATATCTAAATGATTACAAAGTAGTTTTATCTGTGAAGGACTTTAGATTTGTGAAAGGAGAAAGGCAGATGATTATAATTTTTTATTAGAATTCTTTTTTATCACCCATCATTATAACTTTTTAATATTATTTTAATTTTTTAAATAAATAATATGTGTTACAATAGTATATAGATGTTCATATGTAAAGAAAATGTAGCCATTAAATGATTTTTTAAAATATTTAATGTGGATAAATTTTGTTAGCTCTTACTCTAGTAAGAAATCCACACACACACACATTGAAAAAAAAAGTAGACATAATCATATCTTATTTATAGCTATATATATGACAAAATTAGGTATCCAATAGATTTTTGTTGCTATTGTTTAGTTGCTAAATCATGTCCAACTCTTTTGTGATCACATGGATTGTAGCCCACCAGGCCCCTCTGTGTAAGGGATTTCCTAGGCAAGAATACTGGAGTGGCTTGCCATTTCCTTCTCTGGGGGATCTCCCTGACCCAGGGATCAAACCCTCATCTCTTACATTGTAGATGGATTCTTGACCACAGAGCCACCTTATTAATATTTTTTTTCTGTTAATACTATTATTTTTCATTGTGCAAAATGCTTAACACCCCATCTAACTGCCTCCAAGAGAGAAGAAAATCAGTATTGAATTCTGAAAGAACTAAGTAGACTAATTTTAAACATTTGTTTTAAAAAGATTGTCTCTGTATTATCCAGCCAATCTTTTTTTCTTTTCTAGTTTTTGATCACTTAGGTCACTTTTCCCCTCCATCAGCATAGATAATTTAGCTGAATTCATGTATAGTTGAACCAGCAGTAGGGATCTAACAGAATGAGTTATTATCTTTCTCTCTTGGATCCTTGCCAAAACAATGTGTCTTCCTATTGAACATTGAAGCTCTGAGGCCAGTTTGGATACTGAAATAAAAATTCCACATGTTATTTCAGAAACAATGCTGCTAATACTATTTCAGTACAAATAGAAACAACACGATTTTTAAGCACCCCAACTAGAACATTACATCCCAAGTCAGTTTTTAGGCTAACTTCAGACAAGCAGCATATAGATACCAATTTCTCTGATATTTAATTAGCAACAGGTATGTTGACCAAGGCCATTGTTCAAAGATTTCTTAGTAAAATGCACATGTCCCTAGAAAGCATAATACTTTAAGATAGCAACCCGGAGCCTAAAAATTATATGATTACTGCTGAAGAAAGAAGGCACTAATGGTAAAATCACTGACTAGTACAGTGAAAGATGGATATTGAACTAGCTGTAATCAGAAATCCATGGGGAACAGAGATTTCCAAAACTGCAAATAACCGAGCACCACACCATGTTGTATACCAATTAGGTAAGTTTTTTAATATGGGCAAAATGATTTTTCCCCCACAAAAGACCCTCTGTTGGAATTGTAAAGAAAAGAATTCATTATGAGCTGGGAGACCAGGATTGACTGTTTGAAGACCTGTGATATAATACAAATACACACATCAAAAGTATGCATTTGTTAAAAAGCCTCTCCCAATACCATGCAATTCTGGTTCACTCCCTCTACCACACTCTACACCACTTTCACCCAATAAATCCTAATCTTTAAAGTGCCACACAGCTTTGAAATGTAAAGCCTATAATCTGAGAAAACTTCATAATTTGAAATGTCTGTGCTTTATATCTGCACAGGCTTTTCTCAAGTGCAAGTTTACGGGTGGTCTGAGGCTCTGTAGATCTCCCACGATGCTATATGTTGCCTTTCCAGTTGTGATTGGCTATGTTTGTATATCTCTTCTCCCTTCAAAGGAACAATTAAAATGACCAATCAGGGTCAGGAATGTCTGTTATTTCTGGAACCTTTCTCCCTCACTTCTGCAGAGTGCAATTACAAAATCACTGCAAGAGGCAGGAATAGAAAGAGAGGAAAAACTGAGGACTTTTTTTTTTAATCAATTTATTATATTTGTTTGTGTTTAAAAAGGAAATAAATACCTGAGAATCCACCATCCAAGGGAACAACCAGTATTTGGCATCAACTTAAGTCTAACAGTATGGTTTCCCCATCAGTTCAGTTCAGTTGCTCAGTCATGTCCGACTCTTTTCGACCCCATGAATTGCAGCACGCCAAGCCTCCCTGTCTAGCACCAACTCCCGGGGTTCATCCAAACTCACGTCCATCGAGTCGGTGATGCCATCCAGCCATCTCCATCCTCTGTCGTCCCCTTCTCCTCCTGCCCCCAATTCCTCCCAGCATCAGAGTCTTTGCCAATGAGTCAATTCTTCGCATGAGGTGGCCAAAGTATTGGAGTTTCAGCTTTAGCATCAGCCCTTCCAAAGAACACCCAGGACTGATATCCTTTAGAATGGACTGGTTGGATCTCCTTGCAGTCTAAGGGACTCTCAAGAGTCTTCTCCAACACCACAGTTCAAAAGCATCAATTCTTTGTGCTCAACTTTCTTCACAGTCCAACTCTCACATCCATACATGACCACTGGTTTCCCCATCACCCTGGTGCTTTTTTCTCTAACCCAAATTAACCATCATCCTGAATACCATGTTCCTCTTTGAAAGTTAGTCACTCAGTTGTGTTTCTCCAGGCAAGAATACTGGAGTGGGCAGCCATTATTCATCTTTACCTGGCATCTATTTTTATATATTTTATTATATGTATATACAGGGAGGGAGGTGGGAGAGGGGTCCAGGATGGGGAACACATGTACACCCATGGTGGATTCATGTTGATATGTGGCAGAACCAATACAATATTGTAATTAGCCTCCAATTAAAATAAATAAATTTAAATTTTAAAAAATTAATGTTTTAATTTTTAACTTTAGCATGCTGTATTTAATCTTTCAGAACCTTTTTTCATTTATTATCATGTTGCTAATATTCATCCATATACTTGCATACCATTGTTTCAAACTGCTATATAATATTCAAATATGGAACTGCATTTTACTTTCATATTTGCTTTTTGACATTACCCCCAAAATCATCTTTAAGGACCTATAAGTCACTGTTGGTAACTTCAATATTTCAATGTGAAGCATATCCTGGCATAAAGTCTTTGAACAAAACATTACCTGATTCTCTCAACAGTTATATAGGGATTACTGACTGACTCTCCATAAAAACTCAGGTGGAGAGAAGGCTTTTCATTGGGTCTTTCTTTCATTAAAAACTACAAAAACAGCAATAAAAAGAGGCAAAACATCAATTTTTACAACTCGATGATTTCAATATTAGTTGTCTTTTGTTAACAACAACAACAAAAAAGTTACTTAACAATCTCTACTACCTGAAATGTGGTATCAGGCTTAAAGAGTTGAATCATTTTTTTAATGCAGCCCACTCTATGAAAGCCTAGTTTGTAGGCTCTGCACTTATGATTAAACAACTATGAGCTGCTGTTTCTGAAATAACAAGCATTAAAAAGCTGCACCAACCTCATGCCAGTTCAGGGCCACTTCCAAATGATCCCATGTGCCAGTAGGCAGTGTGACTTACTGGCCTGCATACCCAGGACCCTAGCTCTCTCCTACTGGAGAGCTAGTCTTGCTAATCTTGATACCAAACAGGCCTTTTGATGAAATTGATTAGCATTTCTCTCTGCCTCATCCTGTTAATTGAAATTTTAGAGGCCATCGTATATTGGCCATTATTATAGAAGGCAGGATAAAGCCTTAGTTCTTAGGCTTTTTTCCTTCCCTCCAAATTATTGTACTTACAGAAGTGCAAGCTGAAGTGAGTGGGACACTGGCCTCTTTACACACTTCTTACTGAGCCAAGTGTGTTTCACACTCCTTGAGGCAGGTACTAGTTGTCTAATTATAATTTTAGACTAATGATGTTCTGTGTATGGAGAAGGGGAGGAAATAAAAGAGCTTTGGGTAAATTCAAGGAGCAGTTCTGGGTAGATTGTACAGAATAGGGCAAGCATACATAGCATAGGAGCTGAAAATCTGGGCCTGTGGCTTTGTCAGCAGGGTCCGGCTGTGTGAGCTCCAGGAAAGTACTTATCATTAGATTTTGCTTTCTTTAGTGGAAAATCTACAATGAATTGGGCACAATCAGTGGGATGATTTCTTTCCTTTTCCTTTATTTTAAAATAATTTTATTCATTTACTTATTTTTGGCTGAACTGGCTCTTCGTTGCTGCAGGGGTTTCCCTCTAGTTGTGTTGAGTGGGGGCTACTCTATAGTTGTGGTGTACAGGCTTCGCATTGTGGAGGCTTTTTCTGTTGTAGAGCACAGACTGTAGTTCATGTGGGCTCAGTAGTTGTGGCTCCTGGGCTCTAGAGCTCAGGCTCAATAGTTGTGGTGCACAGATTTAGCTGCCATACAGCTTGTGAGATATTCCCAGACCAGGGATCGAAACTGTGTCTCCAGCATTGGCAGGCTGATTCTTTACCACTGAGCCACCAGGGAAGCCCTTCTTTTCTTTTTACTGAGACACTGTACCTACAGTCTATTTGTCTCCTTTCAGGCCCTTGAACATGAAATGCTCCTTCTCAGTGACTTCAGAAATACTGCATCATCTCTCCGACCTAGTTCCAGATTCTTCCCTCTCACTCTTCCCTTTCTCATAGTTACACCCTCCTCATCCGTCAGATCCCAGCTCAACGAGCACTTCGTAAAGAAGTTTCCCTACTTGCCCTTAGCTATACATTCCCATAGCACTTCTTTCACCTTCACTACACTTAGTATTTGCTGTTGTTGCTGTTCAGTCACTAAGTCATATCCAACTCTTCATGACCCCATGGACTGTAGCATTCCAGGCTTCCTTGTCCCTCACCATCTCCCGTAGTTTGGTCAAATCCATGTCCATTGAGTTAGTGATGCTCTCTAACCATCTCATCTTCTGCCTTCTCCTTTGGCCTTCAGTTTTTTCCAGTATCAGGGTCTTTTCCAATGAGTTGGCTCTTCACATCAAGTGGCCAAAGTATTGGAGCTTCAGCATCAGTTCTTTCATTGAATATTCAGGGTTGATTTCCTTTAGGATTGACTGGATTGATCTTGCATTTCTAGTATCTATATACTTTTCAATAAGATCCCCCAGCAATCATTACATTTCTTACTAGCAGACAAAAAAAAAAAAATGCCACATGTTGTACTAGAAACAAAACTAAACAAAGCAAAACATGTTTAAGAAGAGATCAAATGAGAGAAAAATGTTAAAATAAAATATAGAAACAATTGAAAGAAGGCCCTTGCAGGATTGCTAAAAATTGCACACTTATGCCAACATAGATTTCAGTTGCTTTCAGCAAAGAGACGATACTAATTAGTAGAATAATCTTTGTTTCCCAGTTTGAAAGATTTCTGTGATTGCTTTCCTCTAGTGCCATGCTAGGCTTTAATGGTTTTAAAGATTAATTGACACCATGTGAAAGCCAACTAGCCAATTAATGGCTGCATGTCACCTAAGTGCCCTAAAGAATGTGTTCACATTGCTTAGGTAGCTAGTCTGATGCATTGCTTTTTTACTTGTTTTTCTCATTGCCATGTGTATCTTCAATATATCTTTTCTCCTTATATAGACTGTGAGCCACATATCAGTACCTCCTCATAGCTAATTAGTAAATTAACATATATTATCTATGTTTAGTAGTAAAAGTCTTAACAATACCAATCAAAATTTCTAGCACTTCAAAAAACATTACATTTTTCATTTTATTTATCAATTTCATGTCTAAATTTTATCTTTTGGCAAATTTTTTTTCTTTTTTTTAAATTTTATTTAATTTAACTTTACAATATTGTATTGGTTTTGCCATATATCAAAATGAATCTGCCACAGGTATACATGTGTTCCCCATCCTGAACCCTTCTCCCTCCTTCCTCCCCATCCCATCCCTCTGGGTCGTCCCAGTGCACCAGCCCCAAGCATCCAGTATCGTGCATCGAACCTGGACTGGCGACTCGTTTCATATATGATATTATACATATTTCAATGCCATTCTCCCAAATCATCCCACCCTCTCCCTCTCCCACAGAGTCCATAAGACTGTTCTATACATCAGTGTCTCTTTTGCTGTCTCGTATACAGGGTTATTGTTACCATCTTTCTAAATTCCATATATGTGCGTTAGTATACTGTATTGGTGTTTTTCTTTCTGGCTTACTTCACTCTGTATAATAGGCTCCAGTTTCATCCACCTCATTAGAACTGATTCAAATGTATTCTTTTTAATGGCTGAGTAATACTCCATTGTGCATATGTACCACAGCTTTCTTATCCATTCATATGATGATGGACATCTAGGTTGCTTCCATGTCCTGGCTATTATAAACAGTGCTGCGATGAACATTGGGGTACATGTGTCTCTTTCAATTCTGGTTTCCTCAGTGTGTATGCCCAGCAGTGGGATTGCTGGATCATAAGGCAGTTCTATTTCCAGTTTTTTAAGGAATCTCCACACTGTTCTCCATAATGGTTGTACTAGTTTGCATTCCCACCAACAGTGTAAGAGGGTTCCCTTTTCTCCACACCCTCTCCAGCATTTATTGTTTGTAGACTTTTGGATTGCAGCCATTCTGACTGGCGTGAAATGGTACCTCATAGTGGTTTTGGCAAATTTTAAAGTGAAGATTAATCATATGAAACCTGCCTATTCAGAGAGTTGTATGATGTGGGACAAAACACCTGGATGTTAAAGTGTTTTTATTTATTTTAATAGAAAAAATTACAGAACTTTCTAGCCAAGAATCATGAAATGTTGTTTTGAGTTTGGAGCATCTTTTTTGCTACAGCTAACTTCAATCCTCATACTGACTATATATTATTTTGTCATGATTATAAGGAGCTGAAAAACATTTGCATTTCAATTTGATTTAATGTATAATAGTAAGCAATTGGGGGATTGCCCCATGTGTTAGTCACTCAGTCGTGTCCAACTCTTTGCAGCCCTATGGACTGTAACCACCAGGCTTGCATTCTTCAGGCAAGAATACTGGAGTGGGTAGCCATTCACTTCTCCAGGGGATCTTCCTAACCCAGGAATTGAACCCAGGTCTCCTACATTGCAGGCGATTCCTTACTGTCTGAACCACCATGGAAGCCCCTTTGCCCCCAGGCATGCTTTATTTTATTTTGTCAGCTTCATTTTTCTTTAGACCCTAATTCCTCAACTATTTTATTTGTTATCTTCTAATGAATTTGACTCTGGAAGCTGCTTAAATTCCTTTGGAGAAAAACTGAAATGAAAATAAATGAAAGCACAAATTAATTAATAGTAAATCCAAAAACATTTTCTATAAGTAAATTATCTCATTCTATAGTAAAAATCACTGAAATACAGGGGAGAACTCATCTATTTTCCTGAATTCCACTTCCTTGAGCTTCCAATTTTCCCCAGGAGATACTTTAAGCTTTTAAAAAGGTCCCAGGACATGAAATAGTCATATGCAAATAACCAGTGAATAACCATTGTAGCTGTTAATTTCAATATGTCAAAATATTAGATTTACATCTCTCTATGGATATCAGCATTTTACAAAGAGGAATGACATCCCTGATTTCATTCTATTAAGGCGTTTAAAGTAAGCAGTCCCATACTGCTCTCTAATCACTTGGCAAAGAAAGGGGTTTAGTTATGCAGTCACAGGCTGAAACCCCTTGTTTCTTTCAATGAATGAATGGCACTGCAAAGAGAAATGTTGGGCAGGCCAAGGATTGCCAACCACTGCAAATCTCTTTGAAAGACTTGCTATTTCTTCATGCAATGAAGGGAACTCTGTATTGAACTCCATGTCTGTGGTGGTTTTACCTGCCTACAACCCTTACTTGCCTTAAATCTTTCTGCTGCATACTGTTTGCACTTGCTATTCATTCCCCCTGGAGCAGTGTGTCTTGGCTGATTGGAATAGCAATATCTTCTGTCTTGTTTCAAAGAAGTAAGTCATCTCCATATTGTTATCCCAGTCACTGCCCCATAGAAAGACTTATGAAACAGGCCCATGGAACACAATAGGATAAAGCATACATACACTGGATTGTTAATGGGTGTAAAGGAAAGAACATCTGGGCCCCAGCTAGTTCTACTTCTGGGATTAACTGGGCTGTTGTTTGGCTTCTCCTTACCTGAAAAGTAAAAGAAGTTAGTCCGTGGTACACGTCAAAAAAGGAAAAAGTCAGAAAACTTTAATGTGTGTTAATTCTCCTAGTGATCTTATTAAAATGCAGTTCCTGATTCAGTTGATCTGAGATGGGGTCCAAGATTCTGAATTGCTAGTAATCTGGGGTGATGCTAATTTTGTTGATCTAGGAACTACATTTGAAGAGTTAGGGAGAGAATCACAAAAATTCTTTGACTTCATTAGACCACCTAATTGTAAAGTAACATATAAATAAATGAAAACTTCTTTCAATATTTATATTGAAATTGTTTTTCATTTACTGTGTTTTTAGGTGATACTTAATTGAAGTTAGTTGAAAACGATTCCTTTTTCTCTCCTTAATAGTCCTTTGCCCTCAAAAAAGAATAAAAATAATGTGTATTGAATAGCATGTGCCATGTGTTGACTCCTACTATGTCCTGTGAACAATTAAACTGATAGAGTAATCACATGACAAAACTTGAGTCAAACCCAAGTCTTCTAACAGTGATATTTCTTAGGACCTCTGACAAAAGCAATGAACTAGGGAACTCCAACAAAGCTGCTTTCATTGAAACTGCAATTGTATCATTGCTATGCTCTGAAGAACTAGACTAACCATCTTATTTAGAAACAAAGGGTTTAAAAACATATCTTAAAGAAAACTTAGGGAAACTGAAATGCTGTAGTAGGCTGTACATATTTAGGACTTAGAAATGCCCTTTCCAGGACTAATGCTGGTGATTAAAGATGCAGGCCTATCCAGGACACCTCCTGAGGCAGGAGGACCTCCCCCTACCTGCCAAGATAAAGCAATTGGAGATTCATTCCCTATGGACTGAAACTCCAAGATGAGATTAGCAGGACAATTAAGGCAGGAGGCTGGGCCCTGGCCAGACCACATACCTCTCATTCCTGAAGTCAAGAGACCTCCCTGACAACACATGCACATAAAAGGCTCTTTGGAGGCCACAGGGGAGTTATGTCAAGGGATGTTCCCTACTCATATGCCTTTTTGGTAATATCCACTTTGGTTAAAGATGCATGTATACACATGGGAAGATTCTGAGATATATCAAATATGGACTGTGAACCAGGCAAATCAAAGTGATTAGCCAAAGGAAACCCAGAAGAAATGCCCTATCAAAGTGATTCAAACTGCCGTGAGGGCGTGACCAGGCACTCTGCCTCTGAGTCCGCCCTTGTGTGTATCCACATGTACTATACTTTTTCCTCATAATAAATATTTGTTTCACTACTTTCCATTTGTATAGGAATTCATTTCTGCAAAACCAAAGGGCCAAGGCCCTTGTCACTGACCACTGGTCTAGTGCCTAGGATCTGATGCTTTCACTGCCACTACCCAGCCTCAATCTCCAGCTGGAAACCCAAGCCCTGCTGTAAGCCTTTGCAGACCAAGGCCGCTCAAGATCACTCCCAGTCTCCTTTGCATAGTAGATTTTCATTCTAGGAGCAGATTCAAGGCCAAGTTTCCATTGCACTTGCATGTTTAGCTCTGACCCATTTTAAATGACCACACAACCACTTTTTCTGTGTGTCATCAAAAACTTATTTCCAAAAGTATTATCTGGGAAAAAAATATAGAACTCTTTATTCATAGTTCACTTAGTAAATTAACAGACTCAGATTAAAAGTCTATATATGTATAATGATTCTTAAGTTTCTTTTAGCAAAAAATAAGGTACAACTGTAAAAGAATGTAGTGGATTATTTATAAAACTGTTTCAGTAGTAAAACTGCCATCCTACCTATAAATCCAGAACTATCCTTATACTATTCCTAGAGTAACTCTTACTTACTTTTTCATTTCTAGCACAAGCTGGAATCAAGATTGCCGGGAGAACTATCAATAACCTCAGATATGCAAATGACACCACCCTTATGGCAGAAAGCAAAGAAGAACTAAAGAGTCTCTTGATGAAATTGAAAGAGGATAGTGAAAAGCCTGGCTTATAACTCAACATTCAGAAAACTAAGATCATGGCGTCCAATCCCAACACTTCATGGCAAATAGATGACGAAACAGTGAGAGACTTTATCTTTTGGGGCTCCAAAATCACTGCAGATGGTTACTGAAGCCATGAAACTAAAAGACACTTGCTCCTTGGAAGAAAAGTTATGACCAACCTGGATGACATATTAAAAAGCAGAGATATTACTCTGCCAACAAAGGGCCGTCTAGTCAAAGCTATGGTTTTTCCAGTAGTCATGTATAGATGTGAGACTTGGACCATAAAAAAAGCTGAGTGCCAAAGAATTGATGCTTTTAAACTGTGGTGTTAGAGAAGACTCTTGAGAGTCCCTTGGACTGCAAGGAGATCCAATGAGTCCATCCTAAAGGAAATCAGTCCTGAATATTCATTGGAAGGACTGATGCTGAATCTGAAACTCCAATACTTTGGCCACCTGGTGCAAAGAACTGACTCATTGGAAAAGACCCTGATGATGGGAAAGATTGAAGGTGGGAGCAGAAGGGGTCAACAGACGATGAGATGGTTGGATGGTATCACTTAATGGACATCAGTTTGAATAAACTCCGGGAGTTGGTGATGGACAGGGAGGCCTGTGGCGCTGCTGTCCACGGGGTCAAAAAGATTCGGACACAACTGAGTGACTGAACTGAACTGAGCTGACTTTTTCACTTTCTTATTCTGTTGGGGGAATGTGTAATTTCCTCGGTTCTGTCTTGCCACAGCAAAAATCTGTAGTGATGGACAGATCCAGTGTTACAGCTCAGTTTTATTGGCAAGCAAAGGAAAATATATCCTCGAGGTGTGAGAGTAGGCAACCCAAAAGATGAGAAGAGAAACCCCCAGCTCAAATTTGGCTCCTCTTTTTATATGTTTTTTTCTCCCCTCTCTGAGCCTGCCCTATGTAAATTGGGGTAACCAGAAGGGCTGTTTGTTTTACCTGAGGTCCTCACTCTTGATCCTAAGACCTTCCTTTGATCTATTTTCACAGGCTTTTCCCTTCTTTGTCTTTTAGCGACCACCATTTTGGACTCCTTTTTCCTATTCTAACTACATAAAAATCCCATCCCTATTACAATCAGATTTACTCCCTAAACTGACATCTCACAAACCTTCTGAGGCCACAAAGATCTGGGTGTATTTATGTAAAGCACAAGATGAGGAAACTCCTATTTCTGTCTTTCCATTTATTCATTCACTTATCAAATATATAAAACCCCTAATTTTACATCAGGCAATGTAATAGGTGCTAGAAAAAGTTTATGTCTTGATTTTCATTTTTCACCAAGTTCTTGACATGAATTTCATTTAATCTCAGTTGCCCTAATGGAATGTATGATAATAACCTAATTTGGCAGATGAGGTACAGGTTTCTCCAGGAAAGTGACTTTTTTCATAGCAGCAGAATGTGAACTCTTACCTATATCTTATAAAGCAGAACTTTGTTCTTAAACCTCAGATTCTTTCTACTTCACACACTCAGTTTCTTAACTTAGAATTATAGCATTCATGTCAACTTTTGCAAAAACTTGTTTTTACTGTAACATCTAGCAGTACACAAAAAAGTGTCTGAGAAGCCCAAGCAGCATGTGTTACTAGCAGTCTAAAGCAGCCTATTTTTCTTAGGGCTGTGTAGAAAAAGTTAAGTCCATAGCACAGGGAGCTCAGCTGAGTGCTCTGTGATGACCTAGATGGGTGGGAAGAGGTGGGGTGGGAGAAAGGTTCAAGAGGGAAGGAATATATGTTTACATAGAGCTGATTCACTTTGTTGTACAGCAAAAAGTAATATGAAATTGTAAAGCAATTATACTACAATAAAAATTATATGTGGAATCTAAAAAGAAATGATAGAAATGAGCTTACTTACAAAATAGAGACTCACAGACTCAGAAAACGAACTTAGGGTGGCTGAGGGGAAGGGATGGTTAGGGACTTTGAGAAGGTCATGTAAACATTCAAAGGTTAAATCAATTCAGTCGCTCAGTTGTGTTCAACTCTTTGCAACCCCATCAACTGCAGCACACCAGGCTTCCCTGTCCATCACCAACTCCTGGGCCTTTCTCAAACTCATGTCCAACCATTCAGTGATGCTATCCAACCATCTCATCCTCTGTCATCCTTCTCTCCTCCTGCCTTCCATCTTTTCCAGCATCAGTGTCTTTTCTAATGAGTCAGTTCTTCACAGCAGGTGGCCAAAATATTGGAGTTTCAGCTTCAGCATTAGTTCTTCCAATGAATATTCAGGAGTAATTTCCTTTAGGATTGACTGGTTTGATCTCCTTGCAGTCCAAGGGACTCTCAAGAGTCTTCTCCAACACCACAATTCAAAAGCATCGGTTTTTCAGTGCTCAGCTCTCTTTATGGTCCAAGTCTCACATTCATACATGACTACTGGAAAAACCATAGCTTTGACTAGACGGACCTTAGTTGGCAAAGTAATATCGCTGCTTTTTAATATGCCGTCCAGGTTGCTCATAACTTTTCTTTGAAGGAGCAAGTGTCTTTTAATTTCATGGCTGCAGTCACCATCTGCAGTGATTTTGGAGCCCAAGTAAATAAAGTCTGTCACTGTTTCCACTGTTTCCCCATCTACTTGCCATGAATTGATGGGACTGGATGCCATGATTTTCGTTTTTTGAATGCTGAGTTTTAAGCCAGCTTTTTCACTCTCTTCTTTCACTTTCATCAAGAGGCTCTTTAGTTCCTCTTGCTTTCTGCCATAATGGTGATGTCATCTGCATATCTGAGGTTATTGATATTTCTCCTGACAATCTTGATTCCAGCTTGTGCTTCATCCAGCCTGGCATTTCGCATGATGCTCTCTGCATATAAGTTAATTAAGCAGGGTGACCATATATAGACTTGACTTCCTCCTTTCCTAATTTGGAACCAGTCCATTGTTCCTTGTCCGGTTCTAAATGTTGTTATATTTAAAATTAGTAATCAACACTGCTATATTTGAAATGAATAATAAATAAGGACCTATTGCATAGCACATGGAATTCTGCTTAATGTTTTGTGCCAGTTTCGATGGGAGAGGGGTTTGGGGGAGAATGGACACACGTGTACATATGACTGAGTTCCTTAGCTGTTCACCTGAAACTACCACATCATTGTTAATGGGCTACACCCGAATACAAAATAAAAAGTTTAAAGTCTGGAACAACAACAAAAAGAACAATGAAAATAAGAAAAAAGAACTAAGGAAATGTTTTAAAAAAGAGAGAGAGAGATGTTTTCTCTCCATTCTATATGAAATATATAGGAACACTTTTCACATAAACAGCATCTACTCTTTGGAGTAGATCAACATTTTTTCTAGTGAATCCTACTCAAGCCTGTGAATCTCTCCTGTCCCCCTTGAGTGTTATGTATTAAACAATGCAGAGTAGAGAAAACCAATACAAGTTGCCTAGCCTATTTTGAAAATACTTTAAAAATATGATGTTATTTTTGGAGGGATCATTTGTATACCTTTAAAAAATATGATACTAGCTTTATTCATCAAGTTCTCTTCCTTTTGCCTCCACAGAAAAGCTGAGCACAGAAAGATCTGTCTATACCCAAACCCAGACATGTTGTGTGCCTCATCTTGGCTCAGTCAGCTGTACAAGGGGAGAAATGTACTTTCTCCAACTAAAGATGACCTTCTGCAGGGGGTATAAATCACCACTTATATGGATAATATCATGGTGTGCAAACACAGTCAATCTTTAACTAAATTTGCTTATTCTTTAAGATATTACCTATGCATAATACCTGTTCTCTCAGTAATTCTAAACAATAAATATTTAGGCTTTCTTTGTGGCTCCGATGGTAAAGAGTCTGCCTACAATGCAAGAGACAGGGGTTCAGTCCCTGGGTTGGGAAGATTGCCTGGAGGAGGGTGTGGTAATCCACTCCAGTATACTTGCCTGGAAAATCCCATGGACAAAGAAGTCTGGTGGTCTACTGTCCATGGGGTCACATAGAGTCGGACACAACTGAGCAACTAACACACAACTCCCAGTAATTCTAAACTCCAGTAAATATTTATTGAATGCCTACTGTGTATGCAGGAATCTGCTAGACTCAATAAGAACAAAGGAGGCAATAAAACCATGAGAAGACATAGAAATGATTAAATGAGAGTAATAAAAATGCTTTTTTAAAAAAATTCTTTGTACATGAGAAAGGTCTAGAAACTTAAGTTAATTTTGTGAAAGTTTTATTTTCTTAAGCCTGAAAGGAAATATAATTTAAGGCATATTAATATATACCTTGTTCAAGGAAAAAAGTTTCAAGTCTTGAATCAAAGACATGTTTATTACACTTGCGAACTACCTGGTATCTGTATTGTTTCAATTACTGCCTTGAAGAAAAACTCATCTGGTTTATGCTACAATATTTTATAGAATCTAATCTCTTGCCTACAGAGAGAAATAGTCTTTAAATACAAAAAGGTAGTCTTCAGAAGCATTCAATAAGACAAAGCAAATGCAAACTGGGTCTAATAGCTAAAGACTTTTTGACTTTTTAAGATGTTCAATTGAACATTTAAAAGGTTTAGTCTCATATCAGTTCTAGAAAGCCCCCCTGGGGCAGGCTTAAGTAACTATGCCATTAGGCACTCAGCTGCAAATTGCCTATTAAGTCTGACTGAAACTGTAAAATTGCTTTTCACAATGCAAATTAATGTAAATAAGAACAATTGGTTACACATATCACAGGCTATCAAATTGTCGACAGATGATGCATACTCCCCTCCCCCATTCAGAATTAGCATTACTTTAAAGTTATATTTAGTAGGTTTTAACAGGCTTGGGTATCCCATGATAAATTCCACAAATTTATTGTAAGCAGTACATGTGTCCTATGTATGTTATCTATTATATGAAATTTAAACCTGTTTTTACCTATGTCTGAGGGTATTTATATTCAGATTCAGTGGATATACTACAACATAATCCATTTAGCCTCAGCTCTTTGGTTACAGTAGCATCATTCAGTTACTTAACATTATTAAAAAACATTTACCTATTTTTTAACAAGTGTATTATAAGAAAGAAAAAAGTACAAGATTATAAGAATGGCATTAAGTCTCTGAATAGTAATATATAGAGAAACCTTATTTCTATTATATTTATGATTATTGTTTTAGAAATTTACAAGTTATTTAACCTTTTAAACCCTTAGTTTCCATATCTGTCAAATGAAAGTAATAGCATGCAACTAATAGAAAAGAGATTTCATATTGTAATCTGTAATTACAAGATGGAATGAGTGAGACTTGTAAGATGTCACCAAAAAAAGCATATTCTTAAGCCTACTTCCATTCAAGTATAATCTGTGGCATCTTAGGAGTTTTGGCCATCTCCTAATGCAAATCTGAAAAAAATAGCCTTGCATCTCAGTGTAAAAATACTTGCCACTATTGTCTTGTCCTTAAACTTTTAAGGTCTCAGCCAAAAAATGAAATAAAAACATTTTATTTGTAATATCCTATTACAATATCTATGAACCTATCAATTAATCAACAGCTATTTTAAGATTCTATCATTATTACTGTACTAAGATAAATATGAGACCAGCCTCAACTTCATTTTGAAAAGAGAAAGTATAAAAACAATTAACATGGAAGTATAAGTGTATGACTTCAATCTATAACGAGCAATATTTCTCCAATTTAGTAAAGAATGTAATACTTCTCTACCAGAGAGTATAAATATCCATGTGAAAATAATCTATTGAACCTTATTTCTAAGATCCTATTTTTAGAAAAAAGATCATAAAAAGAATTAAAAGTTTATATAATTCTGAGACAAATGTATAATTCAGGTAAGAAAAAGGTTATATACCTGATGTTTTATTTTCATTAATTTATTGTCATCCAAGCTCAAGTGGCAACCTTTCACCTGATATAATCACATAAAATGGTAGTCATTAACAAAAAGATGTCATACTTCATACTTCATTTCAAAGAATATCACATAGGCACTTTAATTTCTATACATTTGTAAATAACAATACATGAAGCACAGTTTATATTTTAATATTTCTCTTTTAGGTATCTTTTGGTATTAACCTTTAAGAGTAGTACCAACTGGTAAGTAATTTATTTTGGAGTCAAAATAACCACCCAAGCCCAAGTAATCATGCAGACTTCAATTCCATGGAGGCAGTATTCAACAGACTAGAAGAGTGATATTCATACATTAAAAAATAAAGTAAAAAAAGAATGTGGAAAATGATCCTGGGTCTCCTACATTGCAAGCAGATTCTTTACCATCTGAGCCAACAAGGAAAATCCTCCAATAAATTTGTTCCTGTATTTAAATTCAACTTACTTTTTAAAACCATCAGTAATAGTAAATGCTGGGGCTTCCCAGGGGGCTCAGTGGTAAAGAATGTGCCTGCCAATACAGGAAAAGTCAGAGATATGGGTTTGATTCTTGGGTGGGGAAGATCACCTTGAGTAGGAAATGGAAACCGGCTCCAGTGTTCTTGCCTGGAAAATTCCATGGACAGAGGAACCTGGAGGGCTACAGTCCATGGGGCTGCAGAGTCAGACACAACTGAGCAACTAAGCAGCAGAGAGTGACACAACTGAGTGACTAAGCACTTGTGCACACACACACGTGCACACACACCCAGTAGTAAATGCTATGGATACACATCAGTAGTACCTATTAACCTGCTACTCTAACCCATTAAGAGGGCAGGCTGGAAGTTCAAGTCCCTAGGAGCAGGAGTAAGGCAATGAAATATGAGCATCAACTCCTCTACCCACTGAATGTGACATAACTGAAGAGTAGTCTATGTTGTCTCCCAGAGTTCTCCAGCAGAATTGAGCAGATTTTGTCCACAGTATTGACCTACTTGATAACACAAGGAAATTTCTTCCCTTTTCAATCTTAGTTCCATACCTGCATTTCCTGGATGACTTCGCAGATAAACTACCTGCATTTCCTGGATGACTTCGCAGATAAACTACATATACTCAAATCTTTTAAGAACCCATATTTTGATAGCACCATTATATTTTGCATACTTTTACACATGCTACCTGTAAAGTAGAGCACAATTAAATGTTCACATTTTCTTCTTTAATTCACTGTTCTACATCAGTTTGTATAAGATATAAGCTCTCATCATGAATATGAGAGTGATATGTTTGTCATTGGAGGAAGTCCAGAAAGTATTCTTGTTTTTTTAACTAAAGTTATCAAAGACACCACATTTTCTATAGTAACAAAGAGTAAAAATGGATAGATGTATACCTATATAATATCTGTCCTTACATCTATTTTTCAGATGATTTTGATAAATTGAATATCACTGAAAAGAAAAACACATAAAATTTGGGGTTGGTGTTCTCTACTAACCTGAAGAAAAGACATGAGAGCATAAGAATAAGTTGAAGGTAAAAATGAATCTACTGTCAGAATAGAGGAAATCTATATTTAGTTAAGCATCATTCTATCTTCCCTCTGTTGTTTGGTGAAGATGGTTTTCTTGGAGGACTAGAGATCAGAGATCCTTGTTAAGAATCTATAATAGGGCCACTCCTTAATAACATCTTGAAACAGAAATCTTTAACTTTTTTTCCTTTTATTAACTGTGACCCTTCTAGTCAGGAATCCATTTATATTACTTAGGGGAGAATTAGCATTGTTATAGAAGAAATGAAAAAAAAAAAAGGTCAATGAGTCAACATTCTTTTTTTTTTTTTTTAAGCTTCCAAATGAGGCTAAGGGGAATCAAAAGACATAAACTAGTGGGCAGTTAAGAATGGATTCTTTGGTCATAGTAAAACAATAGATTAGATTCAGAACCAACCTAAATTTTCCACTCAAATTTTCCAAATTTTCACCTTCATACCACTATTATTGGAGAAGGAAATGGTAACCCACATCAACATTCTTGCCTGGAGAATTCCATGGACAGAGGAGCCTGGCAGGCTACAGTCCATGGGTCACAAAGAGTCAGACATGACTAGGTGACTAATACCACGATTATATGTAATCAAAGTTCTATTCTGTCTCTTGTCCAGAAGTGCAGCCATCAGCATCTTTCTGGTGTTGTCTATGAATCAGCCAGGAGAGATGACATTGACAATATCTGAGATGCCCAAACTAAAAAATTTAGCCGCATACAAATACTGCCCAGCACATTAGTGTTAGTTGCTCAGTCCTGCCCGACTCTGCAAGCCCATAGGCTGTAATCCAACAGACTCCTCTGTCCATGGAATTCTCCAGGCAAGAATACTGGAGTGGATTGCCATTCTTTTCTCCAGGGGATCTTCCTGACCCAGGGTTGAACCTGGTCTTCTGCATTGCAGGCAGATTCTTTACCAACTGAGCCACTGGGGAAGCAAAATATCCCTAAGTATCCCAAAATGGAGGGTGAAAAAAATGGGAACTGACAAGAAGAGACAGAAAAAGCCACTGTGATCTTGGGTGAGACCTGCAGTGGGATTCTACTTGCCACCATTCTCACCCCTCTAACTATATCATCTGTTTACAATAGTGATTTTCAAGAGATCAAAATATTCAATGCATTGAACTGGATTTACCTTTTAGATCCCATTCTAGAGATAGAGCTGTATTTTGAATCTTTACTCAAAAACACTTCCCAATGACAAATAACTCATCTGAATATATTTTCCTTTTTTAAGCCGAATGTTTTGTGTCATGTGTCATACTGGCAGTGCTTTTAAATGTATCTGATGGTTTTTAAGGTAATTCTCATTACACACAATCTAATTTTTCTTCACCCTGACATTTCAATATTTAAGATACAGTCTACGAGTAACAGTGTTGTTTTCTGGAACAGTTTATTTCAATTCTACAGAATTTCTACTAGTCTCCTTTTATTAAAAGAGGCTTTAATATGAATTTGACTTTATAAGAACAAGATGTTTACTAATAAAATAAAAGAAATTTAAAATAATGTCTTTCACATGTAACCTTTAAAACAATACAGAGACCGGAATTTAATCCAAAGAGCAAAAAATTACCATTGATTTCAGAAAATCAGAACGCAGTATCTAAGTCTGTGTTAATTTTCCGTTAGATTAGCATAAGGATTATTTTAAAACTAGTAAGTAAATTCTATAAATTATTTGTATCCATTTTTAATGTAAGAAGTTTAAATGACCCTATATATTTAAATATCTCTTTTTTAGGAAGTTTGCCATAGCTGTTTCTGGAAATTAACGAAATGCCAGTCTTACCCATTATTAACTAAATGTCAGTCCAAAGGACTTAACATGCATTGGTATCTTATTTTTTAGGATTCAATCTATTTCACTTTGTCACTGTAATTATCATGTGACTCCTTGGGTTTAGATAATTGCTGTTACTTGTGGACATATTTTGCTCTATCTATGTTATTGTTGTTCAGTCACTTTGTTGTTCAGTCACAAAGTCATGCCCAACTCTTTGCAATACCGTGGACTGCTGCACACCATGCCTCCCTGTCCCTCACTATCTCCCAGAGTTTGCCCAAGTTCATGTCCACCGAGTCAGTGATACTATTCAACTATCTTATCTTCTACTGCCCTATGTATTTAAATATTCCTTAAATTCTTTTCTTACATAATTCTTACGTAGTTTTTCACAGAAAATATGATAGTACAGAGATATAAAAGATATAAATCATTGATAATACTAACATCCAGCAAAAGCCCATTGTCAATTAATACCATATAAATGTATCCTACATATGGTGTGTGTATAAATGTGTAATATATATGTAGATATATCTTCATAAATGTACGTTAATACATATATATGTGTACATGGCAAAGTGAGATTGAACTCTACATGCTCTTATTTTCTTGCCTCTTAAAAATTTCATTTCTACAAACTTCAGTGTGAAAATTAGTCGTACTTTGATACTTCTATAATAATATTTGGCACTTATGATGAAATCCTTAAAATATTTCCAAAAATACAAAGATATTAGATGTTTCCAGATATTTAACTTTATTTTCAAGGAAAGGTTATTGAGAAAGTCTGTATTTCAATGCATTGGCTTGTCTTATTTAGTAGAGATTTTATTAACTTTCTCATTTCCTCTCCCTCCCCTGTCCTTGGAAAAACATCCCCAGAAAAGACCTCTAAATTATTAATCTTTACCAAATTTTTTTTTTTTTTTTTTGGTTTCCTTCAATATCTAATGCATACCACTCAACCTAGCTTTTCCATTTTTTCTCCTTCCCACCTTATTCATTGTCACTAAGGTCTAAATCCAATCTACCTAAATTCCATTGGGACTCTATATAGCCTTCTGGCTGGCCATTTTCTCAGGATTTTGAGAAGCCTTGTGAGCTGAAGCTTGAGGTTTCTGAAGACCTTACCATGGTAGCAGACCTTATATGGACTGGAGTTCTCTCTGGACTAGTTGCTATCTAAGACACATATATTTGCTGCCTACAAGAGATTCACTTCAGATCTAGAAACATACAGACTAAAAGAGGAGTGGAAAAAGGTGAACAAAAGTGATAAACCTTTAATAAAGCTTATTATGAAAAAAGGGAGAGGGCCCAAATCAATCAAATCAGAAATGAAAAAGAAGTTACAACAGATATCACAGAAATACAAACATTCATAAGAGACTACTATAAGCAACCAAGCAGTATTAAAATGGGCAACCTAGAAGAAATGGACAAATTCTTAAAAGGTAAAATCTGCTGAAACTGAACCAAGAAGAAATAGAAAATATGAACAGATACTTGAACTAAAACTTAATCTGTAGTTAAAAACTAACAAGCAAATGTCTAGGACTAGACGGCTTCACAGCAAATTCTACCACATATTTGCTGCTGCTGCTGCTGCTAAGTCGCTTCAGTCGTGTCTGACTCTGTGCGACATAAACGGCAGCCCACCAGACTCCCCCATCCCTGGGATTCTCCAGGCAAGAACACTGGAGTGGGTTGCCATTTCCTTCTCCAATGCATGAAAATGAAAAGTGAAAATGAAGTCACTCAGTCATGTCTGACCCTTAGCGACCCCATGGACTGCAGCCTACCAGGCTCCTCCATCCATGGGGGTTTCCAGGCAAGAGTACCATACATTTAGAGGAGAATTAATACTTATCCTTCTGAAACTGTTCCAAAACATTGCAGAGGAATCAACACTTCTGAACTAATTCTATGAGGCCACCATCACACTGATACCAAAACAAGATAAAGATACTACAAAAAAGAAAATTGCAGGCCAGTATCACTGATGAACATAGATGCAAAAATCCCCAACAAAATATTAGCAAACTTAATCTAACAATATATTAATGATCATACACCATGATCAGGTAGGATTTATCTTAGGGATGCAGGATTTTTCAATACAAGCAAATCAATCTGTAGAAAGTGACATTAACAAATTGAAGAATAAAAATCATATGATCATACCAATAGATGCAGAAAAGTCTTCTGATAAAACTGAACAATCTTGAGAAAGAAAAACAGAGCTGGAAGAGTGAGGCTCCCTGATTTCAAACTATACTACAGAGCTATACTAATCAAGATAGCATGATTCTGATACAAAAGTAGAAAGACAGATCAATGGAACAGGATAGAAAACTCAGAAATAAACCAGCACACTTATGGCCAATTAATCTATGACAAAGGAGACAAGAATATATTAATACAATGGAGTAAAAGGTAGCCTCTTCAATGGGCAGTGCTGGGGAAACTGGACAGCTAATTCTAAAAGAATGAAATTAGAACATTCAAGACAGTATGGTACTGGCACAAAGACAGAGATATAGCTCCATGGAACAAAATAGAAAGCCCAGAGATAAATCCACGCACCTATGGACACCTTATCTTTGACAAAGGAGGCAACAATATACAATGGAGAAAAGACAATCTCTTTAACAAGTGGTTCTGGGAAAACTGGTCAACCACTTGTAAAAGAGTGAAACTAGAACACTTTTTAACACCATACACAAAAATAAACTCAAAATGGATTAAAGATATAAATGTAAGACCAGAAACTATAAACCTCCTAGAAGAGAACATAGACAAAACACTCTCCGACATAAATCACAGAAGGATCTTCTATGACCCATCTCCAAGAATATTGGAAATAAAAGCAAAAATAAACAAATGGGACCTAAGTAAAATTAAAAGCTTCTGCACAACAAAGGAAACTATAAGCAAGGTGAAAAGACAGCCTTAAGAAAGAGAGAAAATAATAGCAAATTAAGCAACCGACAAACAACTAATCTCAAAAATATACAAGCAACTCTTGCAGCTCCGTTCCAGAAAAATAAATGACCCAATCAAAAAATGGGCCAAAGAACTAAACAGACATTTCTCCAAAGAAGACATACAGATGGCTAACAAACACATGAAAAGATGCTCAACATCACTCATTATCAGAGAAATGCCAATCAAAACCACAATGAGGTACCATCTCATGCCAGTCAGAATGGCTGCGATCCAAAAGTCTACAAGCAATAAATGCTGGACAGGGTGTGGAGAAAAGGGAACCCTCTTACACTGTTGGTGGGAATGTAAACTATTACAGCCACTATGGAGAACAGTGTGGAGATTCCTTAAAAAAAACTGGACATAGAACTGGCATATGACCCAGCAATCCCACTGCTGGGCATACACACCAAGGAAACCAGAATTGAAAGAGACACGTGTACCCCAATGTTCATTGCAGCACTGCTTATAATAGCCAGGACATGGAAGCCACCTAGATGTCCATCAGCAGATAAATGGATAAGAAAGCTGTGGTACATATACACAATGGAGTATTGCTCAGCCATTAAAAAGAATACATTTGAATCAGTTCTAATGAGGTGGATGAAACTGGAGCCTATTATACAGAGTGAAGTAAGCCAGAAAGAAAAACACCAATACAGTATACTTATGCATATATATGTAATTTAGAAAGATGGTAATGATAACCCTGTATGCGAGACAGCAAAAGAGACACAGATGTAGAGAACAGTCTTTTGGACTCTGTGGGAGAGGGTGAGGGTGGGATGATTTGGGAGAATGGCATTGAAACATGTATAATATCATATATGAAACGAATCACCAGTCCAGTTTCAATGCATGATACAGGATGCTCGGGGCTGGTGCACTGGGATGACCCAGAGGGATGGTATGTGGATGGAGGTGGGAGGGGGGTTCAGGATGAGGACCATGTGTACCCCATGGCGGATTCATGTTGATGTGTGGCAAAACCAATACAATATTGTAATTAGCCTCCAATTAAAATAAATAAATTTATATTAAAAAATTAATTGAAATTAAAAAAAAAAATTTTATGACCCAAAGGGAAAAAAAAGAACATTCTCTGACACCATATACAAAATAAACTCAAAATAGATTAAAGACCTAAACGTAAGAACACTTTAAAACTCCTAGAAGAAAACACCGGCAGAACAACCTTTGACATAAATCATAAAAATATATTTTTGCACCCATCTCCTAGAATAATGGAAATCAAAACAAAAATAACAAGTGGGATCTAATTAAATTTAAAAGCTTTCAGAGAACAAAAATAATTATAAGTAAAACAAAAAGACAATCTATGAACTGAGAGAAAATATTTGCAAATGATGCCACCAACAAGGGATTAATTTCCAAATGATACAAACACCATATACAGCTTAATAAAAAGAAAACAAACAACCCATTCAAACAATGGGCAGAAGACCAAAGTAGACATTTCTCCAAAGAAGACATACAGATGGCCAGCAGGCACATGAAAATATGCTCAATTATCAGAGAGATGTGATTCAAAATCACAATGAGGTACCACATCACGTCTGTCAGAATGGCCATCATTAAAACGTCTTGTTGTTCTGCAGTCACTCAGTCATATCCAACTATTTGTGACACCATGGACTGCAGCACATCAGTCTTCCCTGTCCTTGATTATTTCCAGGAGTTTGCTCAAACTCATGTCCATTGTGTTGGTGATGCCATCCAACCATCTCATCTTCTGTCATCTCCTGTTCCTACCTTTGATCTTTCCCAGCACCAGGGTCTTTTCCAGTGAGTGAACTCTTTGCATCAGGTGGTCAAACTATTGGAGCTTTAGCTTCAGCCCTTCCAATGAATCAGATCAGTAGTTCACTCATGTTCAACTCTTTGCGATCTCATGAATCACAGCACGCCAGGCCTCCCTGTCCATCAACAACTCCCAGAGTTCACCCAGACTCACGTCCATCGAGTCAGTGATGCCATCCAGCCATCTCATCCTCTGTCATCCCCTTCTCCTCTTGCCCCCAATCCCTCCCAGCATCAGAGTCTTTTCCAATGAGTCAACTCTTCGCATGAGGTGGCCAAAGTACTGGAATTTCAGCTTTAGCATCATTCCCTCCAAAGAAATCCCAGGGCTGATCTCCTTCAGAATGGACTGGTTGGACCTCGTTGCAGTCCAATGGACTCTCAAAAGTCTTCTCCAACACGACAGTTCAAAAGAATCAATTCTTTGGCGCTCAGCCTTCTTCACAGTCCAACTCTCACATCCATACATGACCACAGGAAAAACCATAGCCTTGACTAGACGAACCTTTGTTGGCAAAGTAATGTCTCTGCTTTTGAATATGCTATCTAGGTTGGTCATAACTTTCCTTCCAAGGAGTAAGCGTCTTTTAATTTCATGGCTGCAGTCACCATCTGCAGTGATTTTGGAGCCCAGAAAAATAAAGTCTGACACTGTTTCCACTGTTTCCCCATCTATTTGCCATGAAGTGATGGGACCGGATGCCATGATCTTCGTTTTCTGAATGTTGAGCTTTAAGCCAACTTTTTCACTCTCCTCTTTCACCTTCATCTAGAGGCTTTTTAGTCCTCTTCAATTTCTGCCATAAGGGTGGCATCATCTGCATATCTGAGGTTATTTATATTTCTCCTGGCAATCTTGATTCCAGCTTGTGCTTCTTCCAGCCCAGCATTTCTTATGATGTACTCTGAATATAAGTTAAAAAAGCAGGGTGACAATATACAGCCTTGACGTACTCCTTATCCTATTTGAAACCAGTCTGTTGTTCCATGTCCAGTCTAACTGTTGCTTCATGACCTGCATACAAATTTCTCAAGAGGCAGATCAGGTGGTCTGGTATTCCCATCTCTTTCAGAATTTTCCACAGTTTATAGTGAGTCACACAGTCAAAGGCTTTAGCATAATCAATAAAGCATAAATAGATGATTTTCTGAAACTCTCTGCTTTTTCCGTGATCCAGCGGATGTTGGCACTTTGGTCTCTGGTTTCTCTGCCTTTTCTAAAACCAGCTTGAACATCAGGAAGTTCACAGTTCATGTATTGCTGAAGCCTGGCATGGAGAATTTTGAGCATTGCTTTACTAGCATGTGAGATGAGTGCAATTGTGCAGTAGTTTGAGCATTCTTTGGCATTGCCTTTCTTTGGGATTGGAATGAAAACTGACCTTTTCCAGTCCTGTGGCCACAGCTGAGTTTTCCAATATTTGCTGGCATATTGAGTGTGGCACTTTCACAGCATCATCTTTCAAGATTTGGAATAGCTCAACTGGAATTCTATCACTTCCACTAGCTTTGTTCATAGTGATGCTTTCTAAGGCCCACTTGACTTCACATTCCAGGATGTCTGGTTCTAGGTCAGTAATCACACCATCGTGATTATCTGGGTCATGAAGATCTTTTTTGTGCAGTTCTTCTGTGTATTCTTGCCACCTCTTCTTAATATCTTCTGCTTCTGTTAGGTCCATACCATTTCTGTCCTTAATTGAGCCCATCTTTGCATGAAATGTTCCTTTGATATCTCTGATTTTCTTGAAGAGATCCCTAGTCTTTCCCATTCTGTTTTCCTCTATTTCTTTGCATTGATCGCTGAAGAAGGCTTTCTTATCTCTTCTTGCTATTCTTTGGAACTCTGCATTCAGATGC
>NW_011494855.1:1862536-1863379 GCF_000754665.1 Bison bison bison | reverse complement strand
TGCTCATAACTTTCCTTCCAAAGAGTAAGTGTCTTTTAATTTCATGGCTGCAGTCACCATCTGCAGTGATTTTGGAGCCCAGAAAAATAAACTCTGACACTTTTTCTACTGTTTCCCCATATATTTGCCATGACATGATGGGACCACATGCCATGATCTTCATTTTCTGACTGTTGAGCTTTAAGCCAACATTTTCACTCTCCTCTTTCACCTTCATCTAGAGGCTTTTTAGTTCCTCTTCACTTTCGGACATAAGGGTGGTGTCATCTGGATATCAGGTTATTGATATTTCTCCTGGCAATCTTGATTCCAGCTTGTGCTTCTTCCAGCCCAGCGTTTCTTATGATGTACTCTGCATATAAGTTAAAAAAGCAGGGTGACAATATACAGCCTTGACGTACTCCTTTTCCTATTTGGAACAAGTCTGTTGTTCCGTGTCCAGTTCTAACTGTTGCTTCCTGATCTGCATATAGGTTTCTCAAGAGGCAGGTCAGTGGTCTGGTATTCCCATCTCTTTCAGAATTTTCCACAGTTCATTGTGGTCCACACAGTCAAAGGCTTTGGCATAGTCAATAAAGCAGATATAGATGTTTTTCTGGAACTCTCTTGCTTTTTCCATGATCCAGCAGATGTTGGCAATTAGGTCTCTGGTTCCTCTGCCTTTTCTAAAACCAGCTTGAACATCTGGAAGTTCACGGTATTGCTTAAGCCTGGCTTGGATAATTTTGAGCATTACTTTACTAGCGTGTGAAATGAGTGCAGTTGTGTGGTAGTTTTAGCATTCTTTGGTATTGCCTTTCTTTGGGATTGGAATGAAAACTGACCTTTTCCAGTCCTGTGGCC
>NW_011494855.1:1861266-1862436 GCF_000754665.1 Bison bison bison | reverse complement strand
ATCTCTTCTTGCTATTCTTTGGAACTCTGCATTCAGATGCTTATATCTTTCCTTTTCTCCTTTGCTTTTCGCTTCTCTTCTTTTCACAGCTATTTGTAAGGCCTCCCCAGACAGCCATTTTGGTTTTTTGCATTTCTTTTCTATGGGAATGGTCTTGATCCCTGTCTCCTGTACAATGTCATGAATGTCATTTCATAGTTCATCAGGCACTCTATCTATCAGATCTAGTCCCTTAAATCTATTTTTCACTTCCACTGTATAATCATAAGGGATTTGATTTAGGTCACACCTGAATGGTAGTGGTTTTCTCAACTTTCTTCAGTTTAAGTCTGAATTTGGCAACAAGGAGTTCATGATCTGAGCCACAGTCAGCTCCTGGTCTTATTTTGCTGACTGTATAGAGCTTCTCCATCTTTGGCTGCAAAGAATATCATCAATCTGATTTCGGTGTTGACCATCTGGTGACGTCCATGTATAGAGTCTTCTCTTGTCTTGTTGGAAGAGGGTGTTTGCTATGATCAGTGCATTTTCTTTCTTTCTTTTTTTTTTTTTCGATCAGTGCATTTTCTTGGCAAAACTCTATTAGTCTTTGCCCTGCTTCATTCCGTATTCCAAGGCCAAATTTGCCTGTTACTCCAGGTGTTTCTTGACTTCCTACTTTTGCATTCCAGTCCCTTATAAAAAAGGACATTTTTTGGGGTGTTAGTTCTAAAAGGTCTTATAGGTCTTCATAGAACTGTTCAACTTTAGCTTCTTCAGGGTTAATTTCCTTTAAAACTAACTGGTTTGATCTTCTTGCAGTCCAAGATACTCTCGAGAGTTTGCCAAGCACCACAATTCAAAGCCATGAGTTTTCTATGTTCAGCATTTTTTATTGTCCGGCTCTCACATCTCATATCCAGGCTTCTCTTGTGGCTCACCTGGGAGAGTATCCACCTGCAATGCAGGGAGTCCAGTTCAGTTCACTCACTCAGTCATATCCAACTGTTTGCGACCCCCATGAATCGCAGCATGCCAGGCCTTCTTGTCCATCACCATCTCCTGGAGTTCACTCAGATTCACATTCATCGAGTAAGTGATGCCATCCAGCCATCTCATCCTATCTCGTCCCCTTCTCCTCCTGCCCCCAATCCCTCCCAGCATCAGAGTCTTTTCCAATGAGTCAACTCT
>NW_011494855.1:1859555-1860025 GCF_000754665.1 Bison bison bison | reverse complement strand
CTAGTGAGGTGATGGCATTCCAGTGGAGCTATTTCAAATCCTGAAAGATGATGCTGTGAAAGTGCTGCACTCAATATGCCAGCAAACTTGGAAAACTCAGCAGTGGCCACAGGACTGGAAAAGGTCAGTTTTCATTCCAATCTCAAAGAAAGGCAATACCAAAGAATGCTCAAACTACCGCACAATTGCACTCATCTCACATGCTAGTAAAGTAATGCTCAAAATTCTCCATGCCAGGCTTCAGCAATACGTGAACTAAGAACTTCCAAATGTTCAAGCTGGTTTTAGAAAAGGCAGAGGAACCAGAGACCTAATTGCCAACATCTGCTGGATCATGGAAAAAGCAAGAGAGTTCCAGAAAAACATCTATTTCTGCTTTATTGACTATGCCAAAGCCTTTGACTGTGTGACTCACAATCAACTGTGGAAAATTCTGAAAGAGATGGGAATACCAGACCACCTGACCTGCC
>NW_011494855.1:1856496-1859455 GCF_000754665.1 Bison bison bison | reverse complement strand
ATAGAGCTTCTCCATCTTTGGCTGTGAAGAATATAATCAATCTGATTTCGGTGTTGACCATCTGGTGATGTCCATGTGTAGAGTCTTCTCTTGTGTTTTTTGAAATGGTGTTTGCTATGACCGGTGAGTTCTCTTTTGCAAAACTCTATTAGCTTTTGCCCTAATTCATTCCATATTCCAAGGCCAAATTTGCCTTGGCCAAGTAACACTCCAGGTGTTACTTGACTTCCTACTTTTGCATTCTGGTCTCCTATAATGAAAAGGACATCTTTTTTGGGTGTTAGTTCTAAAAGGTCTTGTAGGTCTTCATAGAACCATTCACCTTCAGCTTCTTCAGCATTACTGGTTGGGGCATAGACTTGGATTACTGTGATATTGAATGGTTTGCCTTGGAAACCAGATCATTCTGTCATTTTTGAGATTGCATCCAAGTACTGAATTTTCTACAATGCAGGAAACCTGGGTTCAATCTTTGGGAATGTCCCCTGGAGAAGGGAATGGCTACCCACTCCAGTATTCTGGAAGAATTCCATGGACTGTATAGTCCATGAGGTCGCAAAGAGTCGGGCACAACTGAGCGACTTTTACTCACATCTGTACATAACTACTGGAAAAAATATAACTTTGACTATACGGACTTTGTCAGCAAAGTTATGTCTCTGGTTTTTAACATACTGTCTAGGTTTGTCATAGCTTTTCTTCCAAGGAGTAAGCATCTCTTAATTTCATGGTTGCAGTCACCATCCACAGTGATTTTTGAGCCCAAGAATGTTTCCCCATCTATTTGAATGTTAAGTTTTAAGCCAGCTTTTTCACTCTCCTGTTTCACTTTCATCAAAGGCTCTTTAGTTCCTCTTCACTTTATGCCACAAGGGTGGTATCATCTGCATATCTGAGGTAATTGATATTTCTCCTGCAAACTTGATTCCAGCTTGTGCTTCATCCAGCCATTGTTTCCCCATCTATTTGTCATGAAGTAATGGAACCAGATGCCATGATCTTAGTTTTTTGAATGTTGACTTTTAAGTCAGTTTTTTCACTCTCCTCTTTTACTTTAATCAAGAGACTCTTTTGTTCCTGTTTGCTTTCTGCCATAAGGTTGGTGTCATCTGCATATCTGAGGTTATTGATATTTTTCCTGACAATCCTGATTCCAGCTTGTGCTTCATCCAGCCCAGCATTTCACATGATGTACTCTGCCTATAAGTTAAATAGCATGGTGACAATACACACCCTTGATGTACTCCTTTCCCAATTTGGAACCCATCCCTTGTTCCATGTCTAGCTCTAACTGTTGCTTCTTGACTTGCATACAGGTTTCTCAAGGGTCAGGTAACGTGGTCAGGTATTCCCATCTCTTTAAGTATTTTCCACAATTTGTTTTGATCTGCACAGTCAAAGATTTTAGCATAGTCAATGAAGCAAAGATAGATGTTTTACTGGAATTCTCTTGCTTTATCTATGATCCAACAGATGTTGGCAATTTGATCTCTGGTTCCTCTGCCTTTTCTAAAAGGTCTACAAATAATAACTGCTGAAAAGGTGTAAAGAAAAAGGAATGTTACTGTGCTGTTGGTGGCAATGTAAATTGGTGTGGCCACCATGGAGTATAGTATGGAGCTCCCTTTAAAAGCTAAAAATAATGCTTCCCTATGGTCCTCCAATCTAAATCCTGGGTACATATCTGGAAAAAACTCTAATTTGATATTATACATACAGCCCAATATTCATAGTAGCACTATTTACAAAACCCAAGACATGGAAACAGTCTATATGTCCAATGACAGATGAATGGATAAAGAATATGTTGTATATGCACACAATGGAGTATTACTCAATCAGAAAAAAAAAATGAAATAATGCCATTTGCAGCAACATGGATGGACGTTGATATTATCATAGTAAGTGAAGTCAGGCAAAGACAAATATCATATGATACCACTTTCGTGGGGAATCTAAAAAAAAAAAAAATGCAACAAATTAACTTATTTACAAAACAGAAATAGACTTACAGACATTGAAAACAAACTCACGTTTACCAAAGGAGATAGTGGCAGGGGTGGGGGCAGGGGGATAATTAGGAGTTTGTGATTAACACCTACACACTGGTATATATAAAACAGGAAAATAAGGACCTACTGCATAGCACAGGGAATGATATTCAATAATTTGTAATAACCTATAATGGAAAAATTTTTGAAAATTTTATATATATATATATATATAAAAATATATGGATAACTGAATCACTGCTGTACATATGAAACCAACATGATGTTATAAATTGTCTATACTTCAATCAGAAAATGAAAAAGTTTGATGAAATACTCAGATCATGGATGTCCTTATACTAAAAAATAGCAAAGGCTATAGACAGGCTCAACAAAAACATTGACATTCTAGCTTGAGAATTTGAAGAACCTCAATAACCCATGCTGCATAACCATCATGAGGTGGTCAACACCAAAATCAGACTGATGATATTCTTTGCAGCCAAAGATGGAGAAGCTCTATACAGTCAGCAAAAACAAGACCAGGAGCTGACTATGGCTCAGACCACGAACTCCTTATTGCCAAATTCAGACTTAAATTGAAGAAAGTAGGGAAAACCACTAGACCATTCAGGTGTGACCTAAATCAAATTCCTTATGATTATACAGTGGAAGTGAGAAATAGATTTAAGGGCGTAGATCTGATAGATAGAGTGCCTGATGAACTACAGACGGAGGTTCGTGACATTGTACAGGAGACAGGGATCAAGACCATTCCCATAGAAAAGAAATGCAAAAAAGCAAAATGGCTGTCTGGGGAGGCCTTACAAATAGCTGTGAAAAGAAGAGAAATGAAAAGCAAAGGAGAAAAGGAAAGATATAAGCATCTGAATGCAGAGTTCCAAAGAATAGCAAGAAGAGATAAGAAAGCCTTCTTCAGAGATCAATGCAAAGAAATAGAGGAAAAC
>NW_011494855.1:1783593-1855509 GCF_000754665.1 Bison bison bison | reverse complement strand
TCCAACCAGTCCATTCCGAAGGAGATCAGCCCTGGGATTTCTTTGGAAGTAATGATGCTAAAGCTGAAACTCCAGTACTTTGGCCACCTCATGTGAAGAGTTGACTCATTGGAAATGACTCTGATTCTGGGAGGGATTGGGGCAGGAGGAGAAGGGGATGAGATAGGATGAGATGACTGGATGGCATCACTTACTCGATGGACGTGAATCTGAGTGAACTCCAGGAGATGGTGATGGACAGGGAGGCCTGGCATGCTGCGATTCATGGGGTCACAAAGAGTTGGACATGACTGAGCAACTGAACTGAACTGTACTGATAACCAAAAGATTTTCCTCCACCATTATCTTGGAATTCACTGGAGTAATAATCTCCATAATTCAATTTCTGGCTCTTCATTTTAATGCGGTATATAATATTTCTCTTAGTATAGCTGGTCTTTGCTACCAGCTCTAACAAATGATTCAACTAGTTTTGTAAGAACAAGAACCTTCCAGACACTATTATTCTCACCCTGTTTTGTCCCATTCAAGAGGTTTCTGATCATCTCTAAATTGATCAATAACATGATATTTGCTTTGAGTAGAAGAGGAAACTGACAGTTGAACTTTATGGGGGCTCAGGACTCTAAGAAACTAGGACTACTGAGAATACTCCCACCCTTCCCCAGACATATTTTTGTGTTCTGGACATTAATAGGCTCATCAGCTAACCAGTTATCTTCAAGAATTACCCCTTCCTGGACTATTTCCAAACAAGATCCACTTGCATTCTTCCTCATTAACTCAGGTAAGACCTGTCTCCTCCTTTCTTCAAAATTCCTTTGAAGACACAAAGTTTCTCAGTTCCCAATCCTTTTCTCTGAGATGTTCCTTGTTAAAGAGCACTGTGCCTATTTTGGCAGCCTGAATAAAACCATCTCCTTAATTCTTTAGTTCATTGTTTATGATTCTGGGTCAGAAGGACAAAGTCTATATCTGGTTCTGTGTGCTATTAACATGATCCTGAGGTTCCATTAGGTACCAGAAATAAAAATGTCACCTCAAATGAGTTGTTTTGTTCTAGAACTCACTTGTCATATAATCCTACTGTAATATGTCTTATTCTTCAAGTATAAAATTTGATATACAAAGGAGTGTCCATTTGTCCAATGCAACAGACTAATTATCAGATCCTCTTCAGCAATGTAGTCCATAATACAAGCAGCTACCATTTATTAAATGTGCACTAAATTCCAGACATTTTTAGAGTATTTTCTACTTTAGCTTCATTTTAAAAACAAGCATGAATATATACTCTTTATAAAACTGAAAAAGCCAAGGTTTTTTCCTGTTCCCACCCTTTTCAAAACCCTCTTACCACGTTCTTGTTTATAACAAAGCCTCCTCAACAAGGAGGCAGGTGGCACTAAGATTCAAGGTAGGAGAAGAGACCAAGTCACTTTCTATATAATAACAAAAGACTTCTTAGCATAATGGTGCACAGACAACAGGCTAAAAGAGGATGTGTCTTGGCAGGATTTAAAGTCAAATTATCCTACAAATGAGGTATCCACAAAAACTAAAAGAAAAAAAAAATGTTCTAAATAGTCTCATCTGTATCCTCAATTTAGGGCCCAAATAGACTAGAAGTAGCTGGAAATGAACTGGAGCTAGAGGTTGAGGCGAATAACAGAGGTATCCTAGAATAGCAGAGCAGAGGAATTAAAAGGAGAGAGCAAAAGGAGGTCAAGGACATTTAGCTTTTATGGAGGTAAAGGGGTTATGTTGAATATGGAGACTGAAGGACTCATTAAGAACTGAGAGGAAAAATTGAATAGAAGAGAAAAGTCACTTAGAAGTTCCCTGAGGATTCCTTATGAATAGAAAGACGCATTCCCAAACCAGAGAAAGGATTATCCTGTACATTTTTTCTGGATTGTTTATGGGTGCATTACCAGCTAACAATATAAATGTTTAATAGTAAATAGTATAATTACGCCTTTCCACCAGTAAGAGTATTAGTAGGAGATTTTCAGTCCGTGCATACCTGCCTCTTTTCCAACGAGTCGGCTCTTCACTTCAGGTGGCCAAAGTATTGGAACTTCAGCATCAGTCTTTCCAATGAATATTCAGGGTTGATTTCTTTAGGATTGACTGGTTTGATCTCCTTGCAGTCCAAGGGACTCTCAACAATCTTCTCCAACACCACAGTTCAAAAGCATCAATTATTTGGTGCTCAGCGTTTTTTTTATTGTCCAGCTCTCACATCCGTACATGACTACTGGAAAAACCATAGCTTTGACTATATGGACCTCTGTCAGCAAAGTGATGTCTCTGTTTTAAAATGCCAACTCATTGGAAAAAGATCTGATGCTAGGAAAGATAGAAGGCAGGAGAAGAAGGGGATGACAAGAGGACAAGATGGTTGGAATGCATCACAAACTCAATGGACGAGAGTTTGAGCAAGCTCTTTGAGATGGTGAAAGACAAAGAAGCCTTGCATGCTGCAGTCCGTGGTGTCAAAAAGTCAGATATGACTGAGTGACTGAACAACAGCATGCTTCCCTCTAAAACATGATTCATTCATTCATTTTCTTTATTTCTTCCTTCTTTCTCTCTCTTTTTCTTTACCTCTCTCTCCTCCCCCATTCTTTCTTCCTCTTTACCTAGCTTATTTCTATCTTCCCCCCTTTTTTTTTTCCTGTTTTTACTATTTTTTTTTCTCTTTTGCTATTGGCTACTTCATCGTTTGTTTCAAGAAATCAAGAGTTGCTAAATAACCTGGTTTCAGTTAAGAATAAGGGAATTCAGTAGTCAAATAAGTAAAACCAGCAGGATAAATTCTATTAGTTCTCTTATGAAAAGTGCACTGCAGTCCTTGAAATGTACATTTCACAAAGCAGTTTTCTGTGCAAAACTCGTGATGTGTCAGCATCAGGTTATTTATTTACAATCGTATTTCTTGCTAAGGTGAAAGGTAAACAAGGAATGAAAGCAATTATCACAGTTTTTTTCCACTGGGCCTGTCAATGCAGAGTGCCCCTGTGACACAGCCTGACACTTTTAATGAAATCCCAGGGTTATGTGACATTGCTACTAACACCCACATCTGTCACTTGGAGATAGGGATTTTCCTTCCATTCTTGAGCTCGGATACTAACATTCTTTGTCCCAGTTAATGAGGATCTGACTTTTTATTTTGGAACAGGCCACTTTAATAATGTGCCTCCACAGATTGCATTGAACAAACCCTTAAATTGATTCAGTCAGAGGTAATTCCATATTCAATGTTTAATAATACTTCAGTGGAACATGCTTAGAGACTTTTTTTTGCGGATATAGCTGTACATATTGAGTGAGGATGCCCACAGTTACATGTACCACTTTCTTCTTTACAGTGGGCACTGCTTTGCCTTAAGTCCATTTTTGTTTGTGCACTTGCTCACCTCTTTTACTGACAGGGATTTCTGAAAAATTATTTCATTAAACTCTGACAGAAACGCATGGCTGCCCAGCACAAACAGTCTATGCTGCGGGAGGAAAACTCTCTAGGAGTCATAGGTTCTTGGCTTCCTACTCAAACCTGATTTTAAAGAGTCTCTACTCAACCTGTTATGAGAAACCAAAACACTGATTAACATGATATAAGGTGCGAGCAAACAAAAGATAAACAGGGTTTTCTGGGACAAAACTCATAGTCTAAGCACTGGATGTGGGTTCGAATGAGAGTTATAATAAAACTCCAGCATCTTAGGAACAAGGGGAACATTCTCAAGAAGGGATCTGCCTATAAGCCCATCTCTGGAGGCTAACTAGAAGCCCAAGGTATTGGGTACAGTCATAAGAGAGGCTGTGAATGCAGTCTTAGTTTGCAAAATCCATTTCAGAAGATTCATTGTAGTAGGTGAGCTGGGTCAGGGAAAGTCCAAGTAGTAAGTAGTATTAATGGGTAATATTAACACAGATGTGCATCCCCAGCCAGATTTGAAGTTCTCAGTCCATTTAGAGCAGATGACCAGCCAAGAGCTGGAGAGATCACATTGGATAGGATCCAGTTAGCAAAAGCTATGGAGGATGTCCAACCCCAGGATGTGGACAGAAGGTGAAAAAGAGCTTCAGTACCAGTTGAAAACTTAGATACCACATTCCAGAACCAAGTTAGATTCCTGATAATGGTTGTTCAATAAATAAAAGGTACAAAACATGAAAGGGCAAGAAACAACTAGTAAAATGAGTTAAATTTTAAATCAATTGTTCATTAAGCAAATTGATCCATAAGAAAATAGGTATGAGGTTAAATGACTTTGGCAAAGTGGACTTTTTCCAGGTGTAGAGAATGTAAAGGGCAAGCTGCAATCTACAGAGCCCACAGATGCCTGAGAAAAATCAGATCAAAGGCAATCACGTTTGTTCCATATCCCAGAGGTTGAGGTGTCAATGATCTCAACAGGTACCTTTCCAAGATCAATGCTGGTCAGAAACTGAGTGAAGCTCAATATACAGGTAGAAAGCATCAGTGACACCAGCAGAGAATGGCTGGAAGAAGACAGAGACTTACTTACAAGTGAAATCATCTTATGAGGTTCAGAAATGCCAGCAAATCAGTTCAGCTTAAGAAAGACATTGCTAAGATAAAGGTTCTGCTGTTGTGGCTTTTATTTATTTATTTTACTGTTAATTTTGTGACACTAATTTATTAATGGTCATATCTGAAAACGTTAATTTTATTTTTATTTTAAACTTTTTATTTTGTATTAGGGTATAGCTGATTAACAATGTTGTGATAGTTTCAGGTGAACAGCAAAGGGACTCAGTCATACGTATACACGGATTCATTTTCCCCAAGCTCCCTTCCCATTCAGGCTGCCACATAACGTTGATCGGAGTTCCATGCACTACACAATAGGTCTTTGTTGGCTATCCATCTTAAACACAGCAGTGAGTACAGGACCTTCCCAAAGTTCCTAACTATCCCCTCCCCCCAGCAACCATTAAGTTCATTATCTAAGTCTGTTAGTCTTTCTGTTTTGTAAGTTTATTTGTATCATTTCTTTTTAGATTCCACATATAAAGGATGTCATATGATAGTTCTTCTTCTCTGACTAATTTCACTCAGTATGACAATCTCTAGATCCATCCATGTTACTGCAAATGGCATTATTTCATTCACGGAAAATATTACTCTGCTGCTGTTTTTAGGACAACAAAGACAAGGACTATAACATTCCCTGATAAATATATTTAATTTTCCCTTACTCCTGCCATGTTATTACCTTAACTTCTTATTTGAGAAAATCCAAGAATATCTTTCTGAAGATCCCACGGCAGAACCATGATTTAACATCAAGGACAACTACAACATCTCATGCTGTATTCATGGGGTTGCAAAGAGGTAGACACGACTTAGCAACAGAACAACAGCCTTAACTTCTGCAAAAGAGCCTGCTGCTGCTGCTAAGTTGCTTCAGTAGTGTCCGACCCTGTGCGACCCCATAGACGACAGCCCACCAGGCTCTACAAACTTCTTAAACAATAGGCAAGCAAAATGGGAAACATAATGTTAAGGCTACATGTCCAACATTGTGAAAGAAAGTACCATTCTGATTTCTACCACAATTTCAGACAATTTCCTACATCCTCCAAATTGCTAGTCTCTGTACGTGGGATGTAACTCATTACTTTGTGAATCCTTACTAAGCATACTTTCTTCTAAGAAGTCCTTCCTAGGGGTGCACTGGTGTTGAGTAAAGGCAGCAAAATATTGGCCTATTAGAAAATGCAAGATTTGGGCAACACTGAAAAGGTGATAATTTGTACTTTTTTCTAGATGGTGAAGCATGGGCACATGATTAATATGTATAGAATTATTTCTATACATATATACATATGTATAGTTGTATATATGACAAATAATACGAACATCAGTTCAGTTCAGTCACTCAGTCATGTCTGACTCTTTGCAACCCCATGTATTGCAGCACGCCAGGCCTCCCTGTCCATCACCAACTCCCAGAGTTCACTCAGACTCATGTCCATCGAGTCAGTGATGCCATCCAGCCATCTCATCCTCTGTCGTCCCTTTCTCCTCCTGCCCCTAATCCCTCCCAGCATCAGAGTCTTTTCCAATGGGTCAACCCTTCGCATGAGGTGGCCAAAGTACTGGAATTTCAGCTTTAGCATCATTCCCTCCAAAGAAATCCCAGGGCTGATCTCCTTCAGAATGGACTGGTTGGATCTCCTTGCAGTCCAAGGGACTCTCAAGAGTCTTCTCCAACACCACAGTTCAAAAGCATCAATTCTTTGGCACTCAGCTTTCTCCACAGTCCAACTCACATCCATACATGACCACAGGAAAAACCATAGCCTTGACTAGACGAACCTTTGTTGGCAAGGTAATGTCTCTGCTTTTCAATACGCTATCTAGGTTGGTCATAATTTTCTTCCAAGGAGTAAGCTTTTTTTAATTTCATGGCTGCAGTCACCATCTGCAGTGATTTTGGAGCCCCAAAAAGTAAAGTCTGACACTGTTTCCATTGTTTCCCCATCTATTTGCCATGAAGTGATGGGACCGGATGCCATGATCTTCGTTTTCTGAATGTTGAGCTTTAAGCCAACTTTTTCACTCTTCACTTTCACTTTCATCAAGAGGCTTTTTAGTTCCTCTTCATTTTCGGCCATAAGGGTGGTGTCATCTGCATATCTGAGGTTATTGGTATTTCTTCCAGCAATCTTGATTCCAGCTTTTGCTTCTTCCAGCCCAGTATTTCTCATGATGTACTCTGCATATAAGTTAAATAAGCAGGGTGACAGTATACAGCCTTGACGTATTCCTTTTCCTATTTGGAACCAGTCTGTTGTTCCATGTCCAGTTCTAACTGTTGCTTCCTGACTGCATATAGGTTTCTCAAGAGGCAGGTCAGGTGGTCTGGTATTCCCATCTCTTTCAGAATTTCCCACAGTTTATTGTGATCCACACAGTCAAAAGTTTTGGTATAGTCAATAAAGCAGAAATAGATGTTTTTCTGGAACTCTCTTGCTTTTTCGATGATCCAGCGGATACTGGCAATTTGATATCTGGTTCCTCTGCCTTTTCTAAAACTAGCTTGAACATCTGGAAGTTCATGGTTCACATATTGCTTAAGCCTGGCTTGGAGAATTTTGAGCATTACTTTCTAGCATGTGAGATCAGTGCAATTGTGTGGCATTCTTTGGCATTGCCTTTCTTTGGGATCGGAATGAAAACTGACCTTTTCCAGTCCTGTGGCCAATGCTGAGTTTTCCAAATTTGCTGGCATATTGAGTGCAGCACTTTCACAGCATTATCTTTCAGGATTTGAAATAGCTCAACTGGAATTCCATCACCTCCACATATGTATATTTCTATACATATGTATAGAAACAGTTCTATACATATGAATAGGCATATGAACTTGTAAAGAACTATTTCCTCTCAAACTTCCTGCACAAATACCATGATAAGAATTTCAGTGTGGTGGCAAAATTTTATCACTGAAAGTCTCAAGCTTTGGAATAGACAATTTGGTGTTTATATCTCCTAGATCTACCTCTTATTAGCTGGGAACATAATTTGTACTCTCAAGCCTTAGTTTTCTCATCTTGTAACACATTTAACTTAGTCCAAATCAAAATGTTAGTGGGAGGATTAAATTAGACATTATGAAGCATCTATGTCTAGTGCTATCTCTAGTAGGTAGTAAGTTGCCTCATTTCCCTTTCATGAAAATCACTTGAGGTTTGAGCAGTCTGTACAAAGCTGGAAGGTTCTAAGAGATCAGAAGCTTTGTGCAGACTTCCAGGTTAGGATCCCATACTATAGGGTGAATTTTCTGAGAAAAGTTTTCTTCCGTTCAAGGCTACCCCATATGGTTGTACAGTTTGTGCCCTGCAGACCCATTCACAGGACAGACCTCATCCATTTGTTTATTTATGACAACGATTTACTGGCAGATGGCAGTGTTTTGTTCCTGCAAAATCAGTATATCACAACAATCTTCCAGCAGATGGAAGTAAATGTCTTGAGGAATAGGTGTTTTTGATGTTCAGAGGTGCTTCAGGTGCTAGCAGAGACCTGATTTGCCTGAATGTTTTTCACTTCCATACAGCCTAAAATTCCACAGACTATATTAATTTTATTTAATGTATTTTCTTCAAAATGGATATGTATTTAAATTTATTAATTCTTAAGTCATTCATGCATGCTGCATCCAGGCCTTATTTTTAGTACCCTGGGATAGCTCTGGGGAAATATACTTCTAAAGCTCCCTAGAGGGAGATCCTATTTCTATGTTCCAGGGCTGCTTGCTATTCAAACAGATCAGAAAGTCCAAGCTGTGAAGAAACATGAGCAATCCATGGAGAATTTTCTCTCAACACCCTCCACCATAAAGACATGCAGTGTAATAATACCACTGTGGTGCTCAGTCACTCAGCCATGTCTGACTTTTTGAAACCCTATGGAGTGTAGCCCACCAGGCTCCTCTGTTGATAGGATTTCCTAGGCAAGAATACTAGAGTAGGTTTCCTACTCCATGAGATATTCTTGACCCAGGAATCAAACTGGAGTCTCTTGCATTTCCTGCACTGGTAGGCGGGTTTTTTCTTTTCTTTTTTTTTTTTTAAACCACTATTGCCACCTGGAAAGCCCCATTACAGGACACTAAAGAATAGAGGCTGTTATACACAATGGAGTATTACTCAGCCATTAAAAAGAATACATTTGAATCAGTTCTAATGAGGTGGATGAAACTGGAGCCTATTACACAGAGTGAAGTAAGCCAGAAAGAAAAACACCAATACAGTATACTAACGCATATATATGGAATTTAGAAAGATGGTAACAATAACCCTGTATGCAAGACAGCAAAAGAGACACAGATGTATAGAACAGTCTTTTGGACTCTGTGGGAGAGGGCGAGGGTCGGATGATTTGGGAGAAAGGCATTGAAACATGTATAATATCATATGTGAAACAAATCGCCAGTCCAGGTTCAATGCAGGATACAGGATGCTCGGGGCTGGTGCACTGGGATGACCCAGAGGATGGTATGGGAAGGGAAGTGGGAGGGGGGGTCAGGATGGGGAACATGTGTACACCCGTGGCAGATTCATGTTGATGTATGGCAAAACCAATACAATATTGTAAAGTAATTAGCCTCCAATTAAAATAAATTAATTTATATTAAAAAAAAAGAAGGAAAAAAGTACCAGGGGGGAATGTAGACCTAAATAAAGGAATGAGACACGTTGGAAATATTTAAAAAAAAAAAAGAATAGAGGCCGATAATTCAATATTCTATGTTCTGCCATAATATAAACATGTATGAAGGATTTTATGCCATGCTAATTTTAGAGCTCAAGTATAAAATATGTTGTAACTTACCACTTAAAGTCATAATTAAATAAATATAAGGTACCTGTACTACCCATGAAGCAGTATACTGTTATTAAAGTAGACTTAGATTAGTAGTAAATATATATGCCAAACTTTAAGAAAAACATTAAAATATATTTTAAAGAAGTATAATAGGTATATTAGGAGAGGAGAGAAAATGGAATCATAAGATGCCCTTCAGTTCAAACTAGAGCAGGCAGAAAAAGTGAAAGACCAAAAAAAAAATGAAAAGGACTACAAATTAAAAAGTTGTTATACAAATAATGGATTTAAATGTGAATGGTTAAAATATACAAATCATAGCCAGAGACTATGAGTGATTAAATCTAACCATTTTTTTTTTCTTTAACAAAGCATGACCCAACTATAAGTTGCCTATAAGAAACTCACTTTGCAAACACATATCTGATCAAAGACTTGTATCCACACTATACAAAGTACACTTAAAACTCAACAATGACAAAATAATTCAATAAAAAATGGACAAAAGATATGAACATATATCTCACCAAAGAAGGTAACAGATGACAAATAAGGATATGAAAAGATGTTCAACCTCAAAAGTCATTAAAAATTGCAGATTAATATAACCAGTTAGTACTACATACCCTATAATGGCCAAAATTCAGAGCCCTGACAATAACAAATGCTAGCAAGAGTGTAGAGCAACAGAAATTCTGTTTCATTGCTGGCAAGAATATAGAATAACACAGCCTCTTTGGAAGACATTTTATAAGTTTCTTACAAAGCTAAACATATGCTTAGTATATGATCTAGCAATAGTGTCTCTAGGTATATATCAAAATAAGTTGAAAATTTATGACCACACAAAAATCTGCTCATGAACATTTATATTGGCTTTAGTCATAATTTCCAAATGTTAAAAACAACCAAGATGTCCTTCAATAGATGAGTGAATAAACATAAATATAATGGAATATTAAGTGGTAAAAAGTTGACTATCAAATCACAAAATGACACAGAGGGGACTTAAAAACATATTGCTAAGTGAAAAAGCCCGTTGAAACAATCTACATACTGTAGAATTCTAACTATAAGACATTCTGAGCAAGGAAAAATGACAGAGAAAATAAGATTGGTGGCTTTCAGGGGTTTGAGGATGAGGAGGAAGTAGGAAATAGGTGAAGCACAGGGCATTTTTATAACTGAAATAATTATATATGATACTATAATGTCGGAAACATGACATAAATTTGTCAAAAACACTGAAATTGTACAAAGAGTTAACTCTAAATGATGACTTTTATTTAATAACAATGTATCAGTATTGTTTCTTTATTGTAACAAATGGACCACACTAAAGCAAAATGTTAATAGGGAAAATGCTGGTAAGGAAGAACTCTAGTATGCAAGAACTCTGTACTTGAGCTACAATATTTCTGGAAGCCTAAACCTAAAAGTAAAAAGCTATTTAAAAATTATATTAAATTTATACTTCAAAATTATTTAATGTCTCCTCTACTTCTAGACTATATGCTCCATAAGGATCAGAGCACAATGGTTGGTGAATAAATTAATAAAAACTCAAAATATATTAATATTATTTATCCTATCTAGGAAATAATGATTAAGAGTTTGCACAATATTACCCTAATTGGTATCCACACCCTTACCATTTCTGAGTCCTCTTGGAAATATCTGACATACAGATATAATCTTGCCAAACTAATTACCAAGTTTTACATCAATAATCAGTAAAGACATTTAATAGAAAATTATATGTGATGATCATTAAGCTAGTATAAGGCACATGGAAAGTGAAAATTCTATATATTACTGAGCCCCAATTTTGTTCATATTATTTATGATGGCTAAAATAATGGAGGGCCTTTTTAATCCACCTTCCTTGCTGGGCTCTGCTAAGACACTTCTACCATGGTTCTCTCACTGACTAGAACTATAACAGAAACATTTCCTCTAAATCTTTGTTTCATAAAACCATTTGTATGTTGAGATATTAATCCAATCACCTGTTCTATGCTCTGCTGCTGCCACTGCTAAGTTGCTTCAGTCATGTCCAACTCTGTGCAACCCCAGAGATGGCAGCCCACCAGGCTCTCCCATCCCTGGGATTCTCCAGGCAAGAACACTGGAGTGGGTTGTCATTTCCTTCTCCAATGCATGAAAGTGAAAACTGAAAGTGAAGTCGCTCAGTCATGTCCAACTCCTAGCGACCCCATGGACTGCAGCCTACCAGGCTCCTCCGTCCATGGGATTTTCCAGGCAAGAGTACTGGAGTGGGGTGCCATTGATGAATAATATCCCAACTCATGCTTTCACACATAGCCTTAAACCAAGAGAAATAGAAAAACTGCAGATTCTTTTTTCTCAGTTACTTTCTTTGCACCCTCAAAGATATCTTTCTCTTTCTCTTGATAGTTTTTGAGCTATTTGGATTTGTTTCTAGTTTTTGTCCTTTTGGAAGACTTCCTACCTCATCAGTCTAAGAGTTCCACCCCGCCACACCTCCAGGACAACCTGTATCTCATAAAAATATCCTACCCTCAGTGTGTATGACAGTCAACATCTCCAGTTGTTTTAATTTGCTTCCACATATGTTACAACTATATGTTTCATGTACATGCACTTATGTATTTACATGAAAGTAAGAAAAACCCTGACTGTGTACTAGAGTGAACTTCAGATATTAACATGCAATTTTTTCCAAAAGTAAAGCTCTAACTAAAGTTACATAAACAGGTAATGAGAGACCTAGGCTCATAAGCACGGGTTCCTGTTTACCAATCCAGTGTTATCTCTACAAACCACTCTGAAATTAGACTCTACTTCTCTATAAGCATTGCCTACCCTGGATGGAAATAAAGATTATTTTCATTGCCATGTTGCCTGAGGGATTTCAAGAGGAAGTCAGAGTCCCTTGCATCTTCCAATTTCTTGTACTCAAGCTTAGTAACAATTGGAAATTATGCTCTGGCGCAATGCCATTTCCTGAGCAGGGGGATGCTGAGTCCCACTCTGGTGCAGTTTGCATTTTAGTGTATTTTGTAAATAAATTCTTAACAGATGGACAGAGCAGCAGGAAGCCAACACCAGGGAGTCAGCAGGTGGACAGGAAAGCCAGAAATGGACTGGCACTGATCAGATTAACAAAACTAAAATATCTTGGGATTCACACATGCTTCCCACAGAATAAGCTGGCACTGACCAGATAGGCAAACTCAAATCAACCCTGAGCATGGAAAATTCCCATTACTCTGTTCCTATGGGGTACCAAGGTCCCTCCCAGATGGGGATGCCAAAGCTATAAATCCTTCAGAGTGGCAGTCTGTCTTCTTTTCTTCCCTTGGAATTGTCATACAGCAAGAAGGTGAGATACAAATTGCAATTATTAGGAGGATTAAACTGCTCTTAATTGCACTAGCCACAAAACTAAGCAGGGAAGGAGAAAGATACAATCATTGTACCCTATAAATCATTGGTATAGTCTCCCAAAAGACTTAGAAGATTTCATTGCTACTGTAAGAACATCCCCTTCTACTCTCTAACCCATGGCATTGTTCCCCATAATGTATAAGTCTAATAGCTTCATTTTAAGGTCTGCTGCCCTGCTCAAAGATGTTACTCTTGCATTAAAAGCCTCTTTCCCATACTAAAATCTGTCTCCCAAAGGATCTCTGCATTTTGCCTTGCACTGTGGGTATTATCTGATGAGATAATGGCTGGCAACATAGGTCTAATGCTCGCTGGACATCCGAGACTATTGTGCTGGGCACTTGTCCTAGTCAGGCCCAGGGGTCTCTAAATAAGTGTCAAGGTTTTCCAAAACTCCAGGAACTCATAGTCTTCATTTGGAACTTCAGAGATGTTTAATTACATTGTTTAACTTTTTATGAGATTTTTAAGACGTGCATCAAATCCTTGGAGTCCAAGATAGATTCATATTCAAATTTTGACTTTGCCATTAACTGTCTGATGATGGAACAGTTGCCTAAGACAGCTAAGCCTAACTTTCCTTACTTCTGAAATCATGATTGTGAGAATTAATTGAGAACATGTATACAAAGAACTCAGCAAAGCAACTGGTACATAATAATGAATACGTAATAATTCTTACCTGGAGAATCCCCATGGACAATGGAGCCTGGCAGGCTATATAGTCCCTGAAGTTGCAAAGAGTCATACCCAACTGCAGTGACTTAGTACATACACACACACCATAGTGTATTCTATCATCATTAACATTTTCATTTTTACTGAAACTTGAACAGAACTTGTGTAAAGAATGTGATTTGAAAATTATTCTTAGGGATCATTGATATACCTGGTGTTGTTGTTATTGTTTAGTTGCTAAGTCATGTCTGACTCTTGAGACCCCGTGGACTCTAGCATCTCGTCTGTTCATGGGATCTCTTAGGCATTAATACTGGAGTGGGTTGCTATTTCTTTCTCCAGGGGATCTTCCCAACCCAGGGACTGAACCCATGTTTCCTGCATTGAAGCTGAATTCTTTACTGCTGAGCCACCAGGGAAGCCCTTATACCTAGCATAGGAGATTTCAAAACAGTTGTAATGTGTGGTGAGAGTTCAGAAGGAGAGATAAGTGCAGGGGTAAGGTTGGAGAAAGTTAGATTTGATGGCTTAACCTGCCTGTACATGATTTATGAAACCCACAATGTTACAAGAAATGTGGTGAATCCAATTCTAGTCCAAACTGTTATTTGTAATCATCATCAACATCAAATAGACTGATATTCCAAGTTTAGTCCAAACCGGTAGACTTGAAACAGACAGTTCTTCATATAAGAAGGATAATCCTATTCAGAGATCAGACTATGACCAGGATATTACGGAAAACACCAAACTGGTCCCAAAACTCTAAATAAAGTTAATTTATTACAAGACCAAATATGTCCTGTGCTGTCTTGACATCTTTAAAACTCACAGGGCCCTGAAGATCTAACTGTGAGTTCCCCTACTCTCACCAGATATGCCCTCATGGATGAGGGAAGAAAGGATCTCACCAGGCTAGCTTCCCTCTCAGCCAGGCCAGCTCTACTTCTCCTAGTGCTCAGCCCACTGGGTTTCATGTCTCTGCTAGTCCTTGAAATGATTCAAACAAATCAATAGTATCCTCTCACAAGAACCAAGGGTTACCATATCCTCTGTTCCTGTCTCCCAACCCCCTGCTTGTTCACCCTGCTCCCAAGTATAACCTAGGTGGACCTTGACTGCATTCAGTGTCTTCCTCCCCCAAGCTGTGAGTATGCCTAATCAGGACACTTCTGTTGAAGTTTCCTTTTCAGGATTAGATATTGTGCATTTGGTCATCTCCATAGCCTCAGGATGAGAATTACCCTTCGCCAATGGGGTGGTGAAGAGATGGATAAAATATCTACTATAATCAGATCAACTGAACAAAAAACAGATAGCTTTTCCAGGTGGAGAAGAACATACTCAGAAAACTAAGTCCAACTGACTGGTGTTCACAGTGAGGATATGAAAGGAAGGCTGCATTATATACTAGGTTTAAGATACGAAGATCAAGAAGGGGAATGGCAGGTACAGGATATCATAAGCCTCTAGATACCATAAGCTTCCTGATTTCCTGCCAACAAGAGCTTCCTAGGCGGCTCCCTGGTAAAGAATCTGCCTATGGATGCAGGAGATGTGGGTTTGATTCCCAGACCAGGAAGATCCCTGGAGGAGGACATGGCAACCCATCTAGTATTCTTGCCTGGAAAATCCCATGGACAGAGAAGCTTGAAGGGCTGCAGTCCATGGGTCACAGAGTTGGAAGTGACTGAGTGAGCCTGTATGCCTACAAATGGATTACAGAGAGCAGCCTTCAAAGGCTTGCTTTGTCTTTACCCAGGTGAAAATTGAGCTGCCAGAGTTAAAGGTTACCACTCAAACTAGTGGTATACGTTAGTATATCATACCATTCGAAAAGGAGGAATAAAAATGAGGAAACTTCAACTTGTTTACCCATCTATTCTCTCCATAAATGATGAAACAGAAAAAGAGACTGAAAGGAAAATTTATAGATGTAGTGTTTTTATATGCTTGTCCCTAAGATTCACCCTCCTATTCTCAGGAGTTGGGGACAGAATGTAATTTATGATGACCTACTGGATTGCTTCCATGTAGCCTTTTAACATTTTCTTTATGACTCTTGAAGTACAGGGTGAAGAGTGAGTAAAATTCTAGTTTGTGTGGCCCCCAGCCAGGCTACATATTCAAATTGTTCTAATTGACATTTTGAGCTATCAGCAGTGCTTGATCTATATTAATTCTAATCAACTAAGCTAAAATCTGATTTTTACACATTACTTAAAATACAGCTCCAACAGATTTAGCCAAGATGACTTTTTCCAACCCATATTTATCTACATCTGTGAAATATAAGAATAGGATGAGACTCCCAACTCTTTTTGACAGATATGCTGAAGTATTCCCTAAAAAGCTTTCCCACATCCCCTCAATATTATAAGGATTTGTTTCTAGCTATTCCTGAATGAAATGCCTGCATTGTGGATCAAAATGTATGATTATTGATTTGGATACCTCTATTATCATGATGAAAGTTAAAGCTAAGCAGACCAGGATTTAGAAACAGCATAAGGACTAATACAAAAAAGCTATTTTATGTGAAGGACATTTTGGCACCTGGTTTTTAGTAACAATATACACATCAGAAGATACAGTTTAGGTTAACATTTATGTAATCAATCTAATGCTTTATGTAATTGATGGCTTCTTTTTTATTAAGGCCTATAATTAGAGTGTCTTAATTGAGTTCCCCTAAAGTGGACTCTGAGATTAGGATTTGAGTACAAGCAATTCATTTGGGAGCTGATCCCAGGAAATGTCATCGGAGGAGTGAAGAATGAGATAGGGAAGAAAAGGAAGGCAATAAAATGTGTACCATCAAGCCGGTTACTATAGTGGTTAACTAGAGCTCAGAAACTGTGGATCCTTCACTTTTAAATGTGAAAGAAAAGGGTAGAGAATCACTTTCCAAAATGATTTCTGTGCAAATTGGGATGGGAGGGTGAAACATATGCCTTCTCAAGGTCTCTTCCAATCTTGTGATTATATGATTGTTCATTATTGAAAATTGGCTAGTAATTGGTTTGACACAAAGAGGTCAGGATGTGAAGGAAACTGCACAACCTCTGGATTTTATAGTAAAGAATGATGTGCTTATCCCAGGCACATTTCAGAGAGAACGTTTTTTTAAAAATTTCATAAATATACCACAATAATCTTCAAAACTTCTAATTAAGAAAGACTATCTAGGAGATGGCCTCAGTTCTGACATGTAGAGAAGGAGGTTTGATCGTGATGGACAGGAGAAGGACTCGTGATGAACCGCTAAGTACTCTATAGTTATGTACAACACTGCTTTTGTTGTCTGTTTGCTTTTAAACTACATATGTTCCTCATATATCATTAGATACTGGTTTTAGTAAAGGCTTAAGTTAGAAGGAAAAAACCTATACTTCATCTTTATTGCTTTTAATTGGAAAAAAATCACCTTTTTACAAACAAATGGGGATCTGATTATAATTATGTGACTTTTTGTACATAATTTTACATAAGATTAGTCACCCAGAATGCATATTTTAAAGGCACTGGCTCTTGCTAATTGGCCAACAGTGAATTTTCAAAGTGATCAGTCCAATTACTATCTGCCAAGATGCAGAGATCAAACATAGCTTTTTTCTTTTTTAGAGTCCTAATGTTTGTAGAAACAGAACACTTATGAATTTACACTCAGAATACTTTTTTTTTAATGTAGCAAATTAATGAAGTTAAGATTCCATTTTAACTGAAATGGGGAAAAGAATGCAAAATAAATTATCTAAATAAAATAATCTTTATTTTAATTAATTTTATTCACAGGATCTCTTAAATCAAACCTGCAATAATATAAAATTGGGGAGCTGAAAAAGATCTTAGAGACTATACAAGTCCAATCTTTGCATTTTGTAGATAAGGGTTGAGAGAGGTCCCACGCCAGCAACAATTTGGTGACACCAAGTACCCTGTGTTAGAATTTGAACTCAGATGTCTCATTTGTTAAGTTAGTGTTCTTTCCACAACACTAATTGGGGATATAAAACTATGTGTTAAACTATTTGCGAAATAGTTTAACAAAATTTGAAAAGCAAGTGTTTGTAATAAGAAACAGTGAAAAATTACATCTTCTGATTATGCACCTGTAAACATCACCCTGTGAGTCTACTGTAGATATGCTTCAAGGAAGAAAAATTCAAGATTGGAGTGCTCATTTTTAAGTCTAATTGGCTTGTTTTTTGAGGTTGACACTAAAGCAACATTTTCTGGCAGTTTGATTATTGCCATATTACCTTATTCCAAGATCGCACTGGAAATAGATTTACATAATTTATTCACTTCTACTAAAGGAAGTAAAACATTTCACAATACCAAAGAGATTAATAGGCTTTCAGTGATCTGGATTTTCTTTAGCACCCTCTCTGGATGAAGAGAAGCCTATAACTACTACTATTTGCTTCAAAAAAAGATTATTGAAGAAGAGGGGAATGGAGCTTTCTAGTATTGCAGAGAACTCTTATGAACAAGCAAGAAAAAGCATTAGTTTTTCGTAAGGCAAATATGGTTTTCTCTTACCACCATTGGGAAAGAATAAAGAACTGAAAGCTGTGCTTTTGTTTTTATTTTCTTTATTGTAATTGTTTCAGTCCTTCAACTACACTTTTATTAGGCTGTGGACTACGTAAACTGTCTTATTAATTTTCATTTCTTTAGTGTCTAGCCTAAATGTCTACTATGTAAAAGACAATAGATGTCTAGTAAGCGAATGACTGAGAATCTGATATAGCTAGAAGTTGTAATAAAATTCATAACCACAGAAATAAGAGTACAAAGATAGAGCCAGGTGCTAATGGAGAAGAAAGAGAAAAATTGTATCAGCAAAGCCTAAGAGAAGGTATTGTAAATGAACAGAAGTCAGCTCAGAACTTCCTGAGAGTCAACATAAAAAGATCATATGATTTTCACACTTAAATAAGAAAAATATCTATTAAAAGAATATTTTATAATATTTTATGAGAATATTTAAAAAATAAAATTCAATAAATATCCAGTAAGCACCTACTACGTCTAAGATGTTCTTTTAGTCATCAGATTTAGAAGGGTTGTCTAATGGATGACACAGGACAAACAATGCATGAACATAATATTGGACAAGATATAAAATAATACAGAGGAATATAATGGGATTCAGAGGAGGAATCACACATGACTGCAGGGATCATGGAAACATTCTTTATTCATTCATTTTTTGGTCGCATCCTGCAGCATGTGGGATCTTAGTTTCCCAACCATTAATGGAACCCATGTGCCCTGCAGCGGAAACACAGAGCCACTGGACTGTTAAGGACATCCCCATGGAAATATTCTTAGAGGAAGTTTTGTTTGAAATGGGCCTTGACGGTAGATGTTTCAAAGTTGCATGTGAGAAAGCTAAGGAAAAAATTTTCAGACATAAAGGCAGCATATGCAAAAGCACTAAATTAATAGAGTGCATTTCATGCTCCTAGGAAAGTGAACAGTCCTTGTAATATGAGTTTAGCTCTCACAAAGGTTTTCAGTCAGGAAATAATAAGAGATAAAGTTGAATTAGTACTTGTAATACTAGTAGAAATTCAGTACCTCCTGAAGAGAAGTAATTTTGCATGAATCAAATTCAGGATCCTTATCTTGATTCAAAGCTCATCTTTAATTTCCACTCAGGTTTGAATCCTTTGGCATATCTAATTTTAATAATTAAAGGACTCTTTGGACCACATAGCATCTAGTGTTCTTTTATAATTCATGAACTTGGAAAAGTTTTAATATTGTATGGATATGAATGAGATTACTAAAATAGGCTAACAAGCCATCTGCTTCATGACACACACTTCCGTAAATGTCATGAAACTTTATGTTACCATAAAATTGGCAACAAGGAAGCACCTTTCTGTGGAAGAGAAGTTCTCTAACAGTCAGTTGCAAGATACTCTGGTCTTTGCTTCATCTGGCACATTACAGCTATAACAATAAATGCCCCTAATAGAAACAGAAGAAAAATTGGCTGTAGACTTTCAAAGGAGAAGGCCTAATGCTTTGACCATGGTTTCTACATTCCTGTTCCAACAAAAAAAAAAGGCTATTACTATCAAAGTACCTACGATATTTAGAAGATCCCACAGGTCTTAAATCTTCTTGTTTAGAAGACTCAGATACCAAGCCAGAGAATATACTATTTTCTTGGTAATGTATAGACAGTGGATGTTTTTACTGCTCCCTGTTCAGGACAAAAGAAACTTGCTAATATCTTTCCAAAAACCCTACTGCTATACTTAAACTGCCTCCTAAAGGAGTTAATCCAGGTTCCAAGGAAGAAGTATTTTATCTCTTCCTCATAGTAAAGAGTATGCAAAAGAACTCTTTGTATAAAATATCTATATATTCATCATGAAGTGAGGCTAGAGTCTGCTTTGGTTCTTGGTATCAGCCACATCTTCAAAATGAATTATAATTATGTAGTCACCAATGGGTTACCACAACTGGTTCCCCATTTATCTGTGGCTTGCATGGACTTATCAGCAAGTCTGCAAACTTCACAATTCTATAGATTCATTTCCATGTGGTTTCAATGTCTTCCCTGCTTACACATACGCACAGACAGAAGTTACTAGCAAACAACAAATATGCCATAGAAAAGCAATTCTGCAATGGCTCAGGTTTTATGTTCTAATAATGCTTAAATCCCAACTTCTAGGATTCAGTGTACTGTACCACAATAATGAGTAAAAACTACTGAAACTCATTTAAAAAACTTGCTAATCAGTACGTTAATTGAGGCTATCTGCTTCCTATTATACAGAGACAAATTAAGCAGGTTACAATGATTTCCAGAAAACATCTGTGGAAACATGTCAAAATTAATGATAAATAAAATTGAGCTCCCTTTGTGGTTGATTTTTGATCCAGCTGCATCTTAAAAAGTGCTATCAAAGAAAACTACTCATTATTTGTCAAATCAGAATAAAATCCCCAAACCACGAACAGTATTTTTCTTATCATCTCTCAATTAGAGGTGAACAGACCTTAAAATAGCTACCTACTTGCACCACATTGCATGAGTTGGAAAAAAAAAAAATTGGTCCTGTGGAAAGAAATCTACCAAATCTATGTAAAAAATATAGGCATAGATAATAACTTTTAGAATGTGTCTTATAGCATAAGTCAAAATTATCTTTTCCAGAAAGAACTGTTTGGGTTATTAGAAGCATGTTTTCCATCAAGGGTCTTTTCTTTGGTGAGGCAAACAAGCTATTCAGGACAAGTTAGCAGAATATATAGGAAGATTATCTCTAAATAAATACATATATGATATATGTACAGATACATACAGACCACAAGGACATCAAACCAATCAATCCAAAAGAAATCAACCCTGAATATTCATTGAAAGAACAGATGCTGACGTTCCAATACTTTGGCTACCTGATACAAAGAGGCAACTTATTGGAAAAGACCCTGATGCTGGGAAAGATTGAGGGCAGGTGGAGAAGGGGGCAACAGAGAATGAGATGGTTGAATGGCATCAGCAACTCAATGGATGGGAATTTGAGCAAACTCCAGGAGATAGTGAAAGACAGGGAAACCTGGAATGCTGCAGTCCATGGGGTCACAGAGTTGCACACAACTTAGTGACTGAACAATTCATATATATGTGTGTGCATGTGTGTATGAAAATCATGCTATGAAACCAACAAGTCCCTACTGTTACTAAATTAAATATCACCAGGTCATGTTACCCTCCTGCTTAGAACTCAACTTTCCTTTGTTCTTAAAGTTCAAAATTCTTGATAGAAGATAGGAAGCTCCCACAAACTAGCCTTGACTTTCCATATCAGCTTCATTTCTTATTCCACTCTCTCCTTTACCCTGATAATTGATATATACTTATTTTTCTGTGTTTTTTTTAATGTGCCTTACCCCTACTAGACTCCAAGATTTTTTTTTTTTATGTTCCTGCTCCCCTAAGTGCTTCTTCACCTCATCACCACTCACTGTCCACAACTGGATGACTGTCAGACACTCTATCAACCTAATGTCAGTTTCCTTTGAAGTAAAATATAAATTAGATTTTCCCATAACATACTTTTATTGCCCCTGTCTCTTTGGTAAACTTTTTTACAAAACTGTCAATCAATTTAATCATGAATGCTGAGTAGTAAAATTGGTGGGATTCTTCTCTGTGTGAGGAATGATAGAGGGAAACATGAAGTTTATAGATTGGGAAACTGGACGAAGGATGTGCCATTCACAGGGAAAGGGAAAAGTAGGGCAAGAACAGAATTAAGGCAAAGAGAGGTAATGAGTTCAGTTTGGGGAATATTCAGATTTCAGTGCCTCGGGGACTTCCAAACAGAGATGTCTAGCTCACAGTGCCATAGAAAGTACAGAGCAAATGTGTAAAATACAGATTCAATACAGTTGTAGAGAAATAAGACCATATAGAGTGTAATACTAAAGCTAGCATAAAGGTTAGCAGCCACGATAGTAAGAGAAAACCCAAGAGAATTGGTGTCAACAAAGCAAAAGAAATATTCTTTAAGAACAGAGAGTCAACAGTGTCAAACGTGGGTAAAAGGTTCAGGAAGATATGGACTCAAAACGTTTGATATTTATCAACAATGATAACCTTGGCAATTGTAGTAAGAACAAAGTGCTGAGAGAAGATTGGAGGACACAGAAGTAGAAAAAAGTACAGTAGTGAATGAAAGAAGGAACTTTGTGAATGAAAGAAGGAACTATACTATCTAAAGAGACTGTGATACAGAGTTCTATTTTGGTTTTGTGTTTGTTTTTTCCACTATGTTTTATTTATTTGCATAGTAACAAGAGCATGTTCAATTGCTTATAGAAAGGAATCAGCAGGAAGCAGAGGTGAGGCTATGTGGGAGAGAAAAATTAGTAAATTAGGTCTTCTGAGATATATTTACATATAAAAGAGAGATGGTTAAAAAAAAACATGGAAGGACTAAGAAGCAGTTTTAAATGCACAGTGGAAGGTGAAGACATAAATTTATGTTGAACAAAACTATACCATTTTATAAATTCTTCAGCTACATTAAGCACTTCAAATGTAAAGACAAGATTATTAGATTAATCAAGAGTCTTTCCTGCACAAGTTCAATAGCAGAACAGGTAATAGAGTTGAAAATATTGCTAAGAGAGTCATGAAGGTAATGGTAACTTGAAGTTCAATCTGAAGAAGAAATAAAGTAGGGGTGAGGAGAGGAGGCTGTTAGAGAAAACATAGATGGGCCAAAGGATTGAATAGCTAAATGAGGAGGATCAGCAGTAACTTTTTTAGACTATCTGAAGGTTAGGAAACTGTCAGACGGTAGACTCTTTGAATTTAGTACTTTAAAGGGGTGGGTACTATTTCCAAATAATGAGAAAGCTCAGAGTATCACCATGGGAATAAGTGGATAAAATGCATGGAAGTAACGATGCCTAAAGATGAAGAACTCAGGAGTCTGAGAGACCAGAATATTTTTTTAAAAGCCAGTTTCCCAACATGTTTGTTGAAGACATGCAAAGTCCACAGGTCTTTAGGGCAGGGAGTAAACATATGAATTGGGTATCAAAGTCTTCCATGAGTGAAGAGGGATGATCGGATAGTTGGTATATGATAATGAAGCAGTAAGTAGACTGTAGAAGAATCAAAAGCCATGGGCTTCACGGCTATGTGGGAACAATAGTTCAAGTTCACAGTTAACAAAGACAACCAAGTCCCTAACTTTGAAGTAAAATGACTATAAAGGTAGAGTGGCCATCCATGCATCTTTCTTAATGCCAATATCAAACAAAAGGTACTGCAAGGGCTAAAGAAGTCAACAAGGAGTCTTGAGATTACTTAATGAAAACATAGCCTATAATCCAAATATGGCTCAAAAATGCATTTTACTTTGTTGGTACAGTTTTTACAAAGACAAAATTTGATAACCTTTGGGCTTCCCTGGTGGCTCAGATGGTAAAGAATCTGCAATGTAGAAGACCCAGGTTCAATCCCTGGGTCGGGAAGATCACCTGGAGAAGGAAATGGCAACCCACTCCAGTATTCTTGCCTGGAGAATTCCATGGACAGAGGAGCCTGGTAGACTACAGTCCATTGGAGTTGTAAAGATTTGGACACGACTGAGTGACTAACACACATAGTCAGGGCATACAGTTTGGTGGTTTTTTGTTGTTGTTGTTTTTGGTTTTTTTTTGTCCTTAACCATACTACTGACCACTTCCTATTTTGTTATAGCTGACATAAAAATTCCCATACACACGTTACATACTTTCCATCAGTGGTACTGAGTATTGAACATCTGCCCCAGATTTTTTTTCCAGGAAAAAAAAAAAAAGGAAATTTTTCTGTTTGCATTCATTCTTGCTGCTAAGTTGCTTCAGTCATGTCCGACTCTGTGCGACCCCAGAGATGACAGCCCACCAGGCTCCCCCGTCCCTGGGATTCTCCAGGCAAGAACACTGGAGTGGGTTGCCATTTCCTTCTCCAATGCATGAAAGTGAAAAGTGAAAGTGAAGTCGCTCAGTCGTGTCCACCTCCTAGCGACCCCATGGACTGCAGCCCACCAGGCTTCTCTGTCCATGGGATTTTCCAGGCAAGAGTACTGGAGTGGGGTGCCATTGCCTTCTCCAATTCATTCTTAGTTCTCCAGAAAAATCCAAAAATGGCCTTGGGTGGCCCACAAAGCTTGTGTGTAGTGATAGAATGATCAGAATAACTGTGTTAGTGAGAAATGAAACTAAGATCAAATAGCACTCTCAATTTAAGGCAAATTAGACATCAATTAATGTGAAATCTCTAAGCTAGTAGACAATCAGAAACTAAATAAGCAAGAAGCTTAATCATTGTGTAGTTAAACATTAGACTTCTAGCTTTAAAAGGCAAAAGTATGGTTATTCTGATCTTCTCCTGTGAGAACTCCAAAATTACAACTCATTGCTGAAGAACCATTGACAGGAGAATGTTGGATCCCACCAAAAAAAGATACTGCACATTCAAGGGCAAAAGAGAAGCCCCAGCAAGATGGTAGGAGGGGCAAACTGACATTTAGAATCAAACCCCAAACCTGCCAGAGATGCTCAGAGGGCTCAGATAAAACCTTGTGTTCACCAGGACCCAGAGGCCTTACAGAGACTGAGCAAGACCTGTTTTTGAGTGTTTGAGTATCTCCTGTGGAGGTAAGGATCAGCAGTGGCCTGCCACAGGGGCTGAGGGACTGGATGCAGCAGACCTGGGTCACACAGCATCTGGTATAAGCCCTCGTGGAGTAGGTTGCCATTAACCTCACCATAGAGCCACTGAGCAGAAGACCCACAAACTGCAGAACAATTATACCAAATAAGTTCTCACACTGTTAAGAAAGTTCTAGGACCCACAACAGATTTCCCAACCTGGGGATCTGGCAAAGAGACTGAGAACCCCCAGGGAATTTGACTTTGGAGGCCAGTGGTATTTGATTACAGAACTTACACAGGACTGGGGAAACAGACTCTCAGAGGGCACAAACAAAACCCTGTGTGCACCAGGACCTAGGAGAAAGGAGCAGTGACCCCATAAGAGAATGACCCAGACTTGTCTGTGAGTGTCCAGGAGTCTCCAGTGGAGGCGTGGATAGCGGTGGCCTGCTGCAAGATCAAGGGCACTGAGTACAGCAGTGCATGCATGGGACTTTTTGACAGAGGTTTCCATTATCTTCTTTACTTCCACCATAGTTTGGTCTCAGGTCAAACAACAGGGAAAAAACACAGCCCCACCCATCCACAAAAAATTGGATTAAAGATTTACTGAACATGTCCCTGACCATCAGCACCAGTTTCTCTGAGAAACAAGACCCAGTTTCTCCAAAATCAGTGTCTCTCATTAGGAAACTTCCATAAGCCTCTTATCATTACCCATCAGAGGACAGACAGAATGAAAACCACAATCACAGAAAAATAATCAAACTGATTACATGGACCACAGCCTTGTCTAACTCAATGAAACCATGAGCCATGTCATGTAGGGCCACCCAAGACAGACAGGTCATGAGGAGAGTTCTGACAAAATGTGGTCCACTGGAGAAGGGAATGGTAAACCACTTCAGTATTCTTGCCTTGAGAATCCGATGAACAGTATGAAAAGGCAAAAAGATATGACACTGAAAGATGAACTACCCAGGTCAGTAGATGCCCATTATGCTACTAGAGAAGAGTGAAGAAACAACTCCAGAAAGAATAGAGAGACAGAGTTAAAGCAAAAACAACACCCAGCTGTGGATGTGATTGGGTGATGGAAGCAAATTCCGATGCTGTAAAGGACAATATTGCATAGGAACCTGGAATGTTAGGTCCATGAATCAAGGTAGATTAGAAGAGGTCACAAAGATGATGGCAAGAGTAAACATCAAAATTTTAGTAATCAGGGAACTAAAATGGACTGAAATGAGCAACTATATTCAGTAGACCATTATATCTACTACTGTTGGGAAGAATCAAAAGAAATGGAGTAGCCATCTTTGTCAAACACGAGTCTGAAATGCAGTACTTGGAATCTCAAAAATAACAGAATGATCTCTGTTCATTTCCAAGGCAAACCATGCAGTATCACAGTAATCCAAGTCTATGCCCCAAATAGTAATGCTGAAGAAGCTGAAGTTGAATGGTACTATGAAGACCTACAAGACCTTATAGAACTAACACCCCTTTAAAAAAGATGTCCTTTTTATCATAGGGGACTGGAATGTAAATGTAGGAAGTTAAGAGATACCTGGAGTTACAGGCAAATTTGGCCTTGGAGTATAGAATGAAGCAGGGCAAAGGCTAGTAAAGTTTTGCCAAGAGAATGTACACCCTCTTCCAACAACACAAGAGAAGACTCTACACATGGACATCACCAGATGGTCAACACTGAAATCAGATTGATTATATTCTCTGCAGTCAAAAATGGAGAAGCTCTATACAGTCAGCAAAAACAAGACTGGGAGCTGACTGTTACTCAGACCATGAACTCTTCATTGCCAAATTCAGACTTAAATTGAAGAAAGTAGGGAAAACCACTAGACCATTCAGGTATGACCTAAATCAAATCCCTTATGATTATACAGTATAAGTGAGAAATAGATTCAAGGGATTAGATCTGCTAGACAAGAGGGCCTGATGAACTATGGATGGAGGTTCATGGCATTGTACAGGAGGCAAGGATCAAGACCATGCCACAAAAAAGAAATGCAAAAAGGAAAATGGTTCTCTGAGAAGACCATACAAATAGCTGAGAAAAGAAGAGAAGCTACAGGCAAAGCAGAAAAGGAAAGATATACCCATTTGAATGCAGAGTTCCAAAGAATAGCAAGAAGAGATAAGAAAGCCTTCCTCAGTGATCAGTGCAAAGAAATAGAGGAAAACAATGCAATGGGAAAGACTAAAGATTTATTCATGAAAATTAGAGATACCAAGGGAAATTTTCATGCAGAGATGGGCACAATAAAGGAAATAAATGGTATGGGCAGAAGATATAAGAAGAGGTGGCAAGAATACACAGAAGAACTATACAAAAAAGATCTTCTTGACCCAGATAACCACGATGGTGTGATCACTCACCTAGAGCCAGACATCCTGGAATGTAAAGTCAAGTGAGCATTAGGAGGCATCACAATGAACAAAGCTAGTAGAGGAGATGGAATTCCAGTTGAGCTATTTCGAATCCTAAAGATGATGCTGTGAAAGGGCTGCACTCAATATGCCAGCAAATTTGGAAACCTCAGCAGTGGCCACAGGATTGGAAAAGGGCAGTTTTCATTCCAATCCCAAAGAAAGGCAATGTCAAAGAATGTTAAAACTACCACAAAATTGCACTCATCTCACATGCTAGCAAAGTAATGCTCAAAATTCTCCAAGTGAAGCTTCAACAGTATGTGAACTGTGAACTTCCATATGTTCAAGCCAGATTTAGAAAAGGAGAGGAATCAGAGATCAAATTGCCAACATTCGCTGGATCATTGCAAAAACAAGAGAGTTCCAGAACTGCATCTATTTCTGCTTTATTGACTATGCCAAAGCCTTTGACTGTGTGGATCACAGTCAATTCTTAGAGGTGGGAATCACAGAAAATTCTTAGAGGTAGGAATACCAGACCACCTTAGCTGCCTCCTGAGAAATCTGTATGCAGATCAAGACTGGTTCCAAATCAGGAAAGGTGTACGTCAAGGCTGTATATTGTCACCCTGCTTATTTAAGTTATATGCAGAATACATCATACGAAATGCCAGGCTGGATAAACACAAGCTCAAATTAAGATTGCTAGGTAAAATACCAATAACCTCAGATAAGGAAATGACACTACCCTTATGGCAGAAAGCGAAGAAGAACTAAAGAGCCTCTTGAAGAAAGTAAAAGAGGAGAGTGAAAAAGTTGGCTTAAAGCTCAACATTCAAAAAACTAAGATCATGGCATCTGGTCCCATCACTTCATGGCAAATAGATGGGGACGATGGAAACAGTGACAGACTTTATTTTCTTGGGCTCCAAAATCACTGCAGATGGTGGCTGCAGCCCTGAAATTAAAAGACACTTGCCCCTTGAAAGAAAAGCTATGACCAACCTAGACAGCATATTAAAAAGCAGAGACATTACTTTGCTGACAAAGGTCCATCTAGACAAAGCTATGATTTTTCCAGTAGTCACATATGGATGCTGTGACAACATCTCACAAAGATTTGGACTATAAAGAAAACTGAGCACTGAAGAATAGATGCTTTTGAACTGTGGTGTTGGAGAAGACTCTTATGAGTCCCTTGGACTACAAGGAGATCCAACCAAGTCATTCCTAAAGAAAATCAGTCCTGAATATTCTTTAGAAGGACTGATTCTAAAACTGAAGCTCCAATACTCTGGCCACCTGATGCAAAGAATTGACTCACTGGAAAAGATCCTGATGCTGGGAAAGATCTAAGGCAGGTGGAGAAGGGGATGGCAGAGGATGAGATGGCTGGATGACATCACTGACTCTATGGACATGAGTTTGAGTAGGCTCCAGGAGCTGGTAATGGACAGGGAAGCCTGGTGTGCTGCAGTCCACGGGGTCACAAAAAGTTGGACATGACTGAGCAACTGAACTGAAATGATGGTTATCCTGTGTAAAATAACTTGCAACTGTTTGTCCCAGGGCACATAATAAATTAAGATAAATGAGAAAAAAGTACAGCTCTCCATAGTCATTCCTATGAAAACAGAGGGACACTAAACTGACATTGCCAAATGACTGTACAAATCAGATGTGAATATTGATCGATGTTTTGTGACATAAGCACAGCACACAGAGAGCAGGAATGGAGATAAGATTAGCAGCTGAAGAAATAATAAGAGCCTGCCATGTCTCCTTAAACACATCTACATTGCCCGTTATTTGTAAGTACAAAAATAAAATAAAAATAGGGGTAAAACAAGGTTTAAAAAGCAAAAGAATAACAACCAACATATAGAATTCTGGTATATGATTGCAAGGAAAAGCAGTTCTATAACATTAGCTTATTTATTCTTTCAACAAATATTTTCTGAGTGCTATGTTAAACTGAGTAGTACACTAAGCCCTGAGGCCTGGTGACAAAACAGAATGAGCCTGAGCTCTCTTTAAGTTTATAGTCTACCCATGAACCTGATGCAATGTTTCCAGCAATCCAATTCATTCATCATCCAACAGTTATAGAATAGCAATATCTAAATGAGAGAAAATGATACACACACACACATACACACCTGGAAACGTGCAGAGAACAATGATATAAACATGCTATATAGTTTATGCTGTTTTTCAAAGGCCTACGTTGGAAAGCAAAAGCAAGAATGTACTTTTTATCTCCCACCACCCCCAGCAAAAAACTGATCTAATTTTGAAAGAGACACAGAAGCTAGAAAACAGAATTCAGCTTTTATAGTATAAAACATTTTATAACTATTATCCCACTAGGACAATAATAAGAACTGGGATCAAGAATCATCCTACATAAACAAGCTACTATCAACAAGGGAGATTAGAATGGACTTTCAGAACTAAAATGGGCTGAAATTACACATGTCAAGTGAGATGTGTACACGTTCAACAGGGAACGCTTTGGTACAACTTGTGGTGAAAACTGTAATGGAACCCAGAAATATAATCCCTCTGGACTTCCTATGAAGCTCCTAACAGGTTCTTAGAGAAAAATGACTTTGTATCAGGTATGGTGATTATCAGTTTTTTGAGCAAACTGAAAAGGTCCCACTGACACCAGGAAGCATTCCATTGTCCCCTCCACCTCTGTCCTCTGATTCAGCTGCAGTATTTTCCCACCCAGATGGATGTTATATGGCAACAGGCCCAGACTATTCATGTGCTTGACCTACTAAATTGTTTGCTAATATTTTTGATGCTGGCTCTTTAAGGCTGCCATGACAACCATTTCTGTTACAGATTCACTCTTTGCACAGCATCTCCTTTGACAGTGACAGTATAAAAGGGCATTGAAATCAAGACTCACAAACCCCTTCTGCCCAGGATAAAGGAACTTCCTGAGGCACTTCAAGCCCTCTGTTGCACAGACGAATGAGATAAAAGGAAGCAAATCCTGTTGATGGCCATTCAGAAGCAGCCAGTTTGCTCTGCTGTGTGCTTCCCCATAGATCTCCAATTTACCACCATTGTCTCATTTTCACAGAGCACTGACAGCACATCGTGTAGGTACAGAGACCCTTAAGCAGTCAAAGCCTTTGTGAAGAGATCTGTAGTAGAGAAACCCTTCGCGGGAAGTGGGCTCATGTCTGCTCTATTATTTGTTTGGCTGGTTGGTTAGTTTTTGTTCATAAAGAAAGTTAGGGAAAGGAACTATCTTCATTTGAGGATCACAAGCATCCTAGAAGCCTGAATCACTCATCTTTAAAGTAGGCCTGACAAGATAGGATTTAGAAACAAAGCTTGATGACTAGAGCAAGTGTTTCTTTAAATCAACTGCTTAATTATCAGGTTGGTCAAAAAGTTCGTTCAGGTTATTCCAAGCCATCTTACAAAGACCCAAATGAACTTTTTGGCCAATCCAATATTTATTAGGTATAGTAGGGTCTGACTTCATTTTTTTTTTTTTTTAAATATTTGATTGCTGACAGCTTTTAAGCCCTACTCTCTTCCCTTCTGCCTCATATCTGGGCAAGGTAATAAAGAGCCAGGTATCCTTTTTTTTGGCGGGGGGAGGGGGAACTGATGGGAATTTAAAACCATACAAGCCCTAACCCATGTAGGGGAACCCTCATCCCTGTCTACCCTCTATCCACCATAAAATTCCAACCTTGTTGTTACTCCTGATCTCCAGAGTCATTTTTGGACCTATTTAGAAGGCTTTCCTGCTCTCCCCAGAAAGCCTAATTTGCATACTAAACCATTTTAGATCCTGTTGAATGTATGACAACATCATTCTCAATGCCCAAAGCAAATTTTGGGTGGAGGCTCTATCTCAACCCTGCATAATGACTACTACCTTAAAATTATCAGGAGAATAGTAATTTTAATAAAAGATAACCTATTTTTAAAATCTATGCACCATACCCCTAAGAACATTACTTATGCAGAACTCTGTGGGTCTTACACAGAGACTATTAATTTTAATTTACAAACAATTATAGCAAACTTTCCCAGGTGGCACCAGTGGTAAAGAATCTGCCTGCCAGGGCAGGAGATGCCAGAGATTCCGGTTCAGTTCCTGGGTGGGGAAGATCCCCTGGAGGAGAAAATGCAACCCACTCCAGTATTCTTGCCTAGAAATTTGCATGAACAGAGGAGCCTGACATGCACAGTCCATGAGGTCGCAAAGAATTGGACACGACTTGGAGAAGGAAATGGCAACCCACTCCAGTGTTCTTGCCTGGAGAATCCCAGTGACAGGGGAGCCTGGTGGGCTGCCGTCTATGGGGTCGCACAGGGTCAGTCAGACACGACTGAAATGACTTAGCAGCAGCAGCAGCAGCAAGCACACATGCCATCCAATCACAAACTTACTATTCTGACCTCGAAGTCTTTAGCAGTTTAAAGTAGGAAATTGGAAAAAGGAAGAACTTCTTGATTTTTCCATAACATTCATAATCACTATTATGAACTTCAAGTGCAACATTATTTTATGTAAACACAGGGACAATGATGGGAAGGGAACAGCTGATAGAAAACCTAAGAGCAAAGGAAGAAACAAGTTATAGTCATCAGCCACAAGAATTCAGAAAGTCCAGAGAGCTGAGAAATGAGCTGTACATTTTGATTGCTTTTGTTTAATCACAGCAAATTATCAATGGTTCTGGAGTAAAGAAAAAAAGGTTTGTAAATGTTTAGTGTATTTAAGAATATAAAAAGTATCATAATGCTGATTTAGAGAAGGTTCCATTAAGAAAATGTCAAATATACCCTTTGGTGATTAAAGTCACATAAACCAATTCTACTACTAGTATTAGGAAAAGAGATACTTTTATTTACTCAATTGAACTTAATAACCATTTCTTTGGTACTTCTGTCACTGCTATTTTATTCAGTTTATAGAGAGATTCCATCTCCAGTATTCCCATAGCCAGCAATCAATCTTATACTACCCACATACATATTTGTGACAACTCTCTTACATACAGTAAGCCTATCATATGACAACACAGTATAAAATTAAAAACTTAATACAGAGAATATTAATGCCACTATGAAATGATAGCACAATGTTTCAAAGCCATCCATAATTTTGTTCATGTCTTCCTCTGTTCACTGCTCTCTGCCTCTATCTGCTCCCATCATCCTCATAATTCCTTTTCAAGTCCTCTAGAACAAAAGGGCAAGTGCTCTCAGTATCCCCTCACCTCTCTCTCCACACAAACCCCAAAGGGAAAGAATAGTAGTCTATTCTTCCTACATAAAAAAGGGTCAGGAACTGAGTCTTGTCGCAGATATCCTATGAGTCACATTTACAGAGATGAGTATGAGTTAGCCAGGTTGATAGGAAGGGAAATGCTATGACTGTGACCCTTACTAATCCCTGGCTATCTATTCATACCTGCTGCGATCCTTTTATGAATTGCCTGCAGGAGACTGGCTGGTCTTCAGACAGCAGGACAACTCTGAGCTTAGTTGCTAGAAACGGCAACATCAGTTTGTCTGGTAAGTGAGTGTTAGAGCAGAGTACACGGCAGGAAAAAATACCTACTTGCTGTGTTATCTGCAGCTAAGACAACACACTAATAGTTTTTGACCAAGAATCAGGACCATTTCCTTAGTTACAAAGACAGTAACAACAGTGCACATGGCCGTCATTCTAAGTACTTGAAACTATGACCTTTGTCCTGCCTGGTACTCAATACTCCTGCTGTTTTGTGGAAATAGCACCCTGATTTTCCTCTGAAGAATCCTTCTCTGCCTATATTTTGGGGGGTAAATTACTCAGGTTCTAAGCCTCAGAATGTGACCCTAGGTGTCCTATTGACAGCATCTCACACTCTGGGACAGTGGAGTGTTTTCTAGGACAGTATTTCCTTAGAGTTACTCAGAAAGAGGGGGTCTCTTTCTCCTGATGAGTTTGTTACTTCTGCTGGTTACTCTGCATGTGTAAGGTTGGAATCTACCTAAATCACATAAGTCAGACAGATCAGAGGCATTGAAGCCAAAAATCTGGAGAAATATAGATCTCTGACTGCATAATTGATACATCTGTCCTCCCTGAAAATGATTATCAGTTATTTGAGCCAACTCAGTTCCTCTGATTATTAGGCCTATTTAGTTGGGCTGTGGTCACTTGATATCAAAGACTTTTAGTGTCTTTGTTGCCACATATGTTTCTTTTTCTGGCTGCAAACACTTAAAAGTCAGAGATAGTCTTCATAGGCTTTCTACATTTTGCTAAAAATGTATTAATCCATATCAATCTCTAGTGCAGTAGTCAATAAATGTTCTTTAGTGAAAGACTAGGAAAAATATGTAAATACACACAGAAACTTGATGTGTTGAAAGACCCCTTGTAGCAGCAATAATACATTTGACACTATCTTGAATTTTCAAAATTTGAAATCGAAAATTTTCAAAGATATAAGTATATTCTCATGGAATTCAACAAACAATTAGTGGTTCCTAAAATAAGGTTTCAGTATCTCTTTTCCTTTTCTTCTCCTCTTTATTCATTAATTACTTATTCATCATATATTTATATAGAGATGTTAGTACACTAAAAGTGTTTTAATTATTCATTTATATACTTATATAGAGATGTTAGAAAGTACATAAAAGTGTTTTAGGAATTATTACATTTTCTTTCATAGGAAACAATGCTAATCGATTAATGGGGAAAAGTGAAGTCACTCAGTCATGTCCAACTCTTTGCAATCCCATGGACTGTAGCCTACCAGGCTCCTCCATCCATGGGATTTTCCAGGCAAGAGTACTGGAGTGGGTTGCCATTTCCTTCTCCAGGGGTTCTTCCTGACCCAGGGATCAAACCCAGGTCTCCTGCATTGTAGACAGATGCTTCACCATCTGAGCCACCAGGGAAGCCCAATGGGGGAAAGGTGCAGGTTAACTAAAACTTTTGGTAATTATTGACCTATTCACTTAGAGAATATATGAATTATGCAGTATAAAGTATATACAAAATTCAAAAGTAAAAAAACAAATTATTCAATTCAATTTACCAAAATTTTACTACCAGCATTTACTTGTTTACAGGTTTGATTTTCCCTTCAAAACCAAACACATTTTGGTAAAGGAATAGGAGCCTTCAGAACCTCTTCTCAGTTTTAGCAGATGTCATTGACTAGTTCAATGAGACAACTACAAATATATTCATAAAATGCACAAGTAAATTAAACAATAAAATAATTATTTAAATATATGTTTATTGTGTATGCTGCTACTGCTAAGTCACTTCAGTCGTGTCTGACTCTGTGCAACCCCATAGATGGCAGCCCACCAGGCTCCCCTGTCCCTGGGATTCTCCAGGCAAGAACACTGGAGTGGGTTGCCATTTCCTTCTCCAATGCATGAAAGCAAAAAGTGAAAGTGAAGTCGCTCAGTCGTGTCCGACTCCTAGCGACCCCATGGGCTGCAGCCTACCAGGCTCCTCTGTCCATGGGATTTTCCAGGCAAGAGTACTGGAGTGGGGTGCCATCGCCTTCTCTGATTGTGTATGCTACCACGTGTAAAATAGATAGCTTGTGGGAAGTCGCTGTGCTGATCTAGAGTGGTAGGATGGAGAGGTGGGAGGGAGGTTCGGAGGGTAGGAATGTATGTATGTTTATGACTGATTTGTGACCGATTCACACTGTTGGACAGCAGAAATCAACACAATATTGTAAGGCAATTATCCCCCAATTAAAAATAAATGTTAAAAAGGCTATGTTTATTATTATCTGGCTATCTATATAGAAATTATATATTTGGCTAATTTTTTAATATCAATTAAAATTTTCTTATCGTTCTCAGGGGTATATCATGAGGCTAGATCATCTCAGAGATGATGGTAGTGAGAATTTCTGGGAAAAATAAAGAAGTGGAAGATTCTTAAGACCTTTTTAGTGCAACAGACTATATAACTAAATCATATGTTTATTATATTGTTCTGTTCTATACTTTTTGAGTCATAGGAGTGAGAATGAATGACTGTTGTTAAATCACATACTTACCATGTCTTCCTACAAAATGTATGTCTATGGACACTGATATGGCATCCCTCCACTATCTCCCAGTAGACAACAAATATGTACACTAAGACAAGACCACAGTCAAGGAGCTTTTTATGGGAAATAATTTTCCCATGTGTTTTAAAAGAAAATACAATTAAAATGCCATCATTTATGGAGTAAAAACTCTGTGACTAAACATTAAAAATATTTATTCTTTGAAATGCCAGTAATGTATATAGTTTTTTAAAAATTAAACATTGAAGCTTTAATACAATAAATTCACATAAATTCAAAATTAAAATATGGCAAAGGAAGTCGTTCATGTTACTTCCTCTCTTTTTCTTTTTTTTTTAATTCAAAAGGGCACTTCTCAAAATTGCTATCTTGCGCTTACTTAAAAAATGTCTTCAGAATTCCTTTATGCAAAATCTCATACTTAGTCTCAGCTTTCTACCACTTGTATAGGTTGAAGAAATTAAGAAATAAACAAAATATCACAATGAAAATTAAAAAAATCTGACAGTGTCAACCCTGGGGAATCTCCTCATGATGTATAAAATATCCTCCTTCTCTGTGTCCCTGAGATTTCTCCAGTGGGTGAGGATGCAACTGAACCCTTGTCAGATGCCAGGTATTACGTGAGACATTTTCACATATATTTATGTGCTGAACCCACCCAGCAATCCCAAGAAAGTGTATTTGATTCTTTTCTCACCCAGAGAATAAACAAACAGCTTTTACAAGGTCACAAAGATAGTAAGCAATTGAACAGGGACTTAAACCCAGTTCTGCCTACTTCAGAACCTATTACTTAAGGATTTGCCTTTGGTTGACTGATTTTTCAGGTGAAAACTGTATCTCTTCATGGCAGAAATAAGGACTCTGCTGTCAAAAGCCTCTTCCAAATGAAAAATGGCATCATTCTTTCCCGTCCTCTTTTAATTGGCTGTGTAATTTATCTGATATAAAGTTATCACATATTTATATGCATTATTCTATAAGTACATATAGAAAATAAAAGTGTTTCTATTCATCTTTATTATTATATGAACAATTAGAGATATAGCTAAAAGAATAAATATCATTATTATTTTCTGGATTAATGCATCAACCACAAAAGTAATGAACAGAGTTTGAGTTGTATATCATCAAAGGTCCACTTGAGGAAGAAGTCCAGGTGCTCTGGGTCATTGGAAATCATCCTCTGGGCCTGTCCCTGTTTTAAGAATCACTACACAAATGACTACAGCATACAGTGTATAATCAAGTGGTGGGATATCTGTTTTGAACTGCAAAACCTTAAGAAATTTAGAGGAGAGACTGATGAATGAAATCTACACAGGTAAGGAAGTAGAGCATCTCTTAAGATTTGGTAGTCTGAATTCATGTACTATGAAAAGTTATTCTTTAGGGTGCACTAGAATTTCTCATTTTTAGGAAAGCAAAATTTTAAGCAGGGAGAAGCTTTAATAAAAAGAATATCATTGGGATGACTCAGCTAAAATAAATCAAAAGCCATAAATTGAAGTACAGAGGCCAGCAGTTTCCTTTATTAGAATCAAGGCGGGGAAGAAGCATTATCTCCGCTGGTCCCCTGTGCTCACACTGGATCCAGCAAGAGGTACCATATGATAAATGGCCATAGCATACTTAATTACATTCCTTAATTACTTGGAGATCTGTAGTATTTCACACGGGTCCATTTTATTTCTACCCCATGATTGGGTAAGGAAACCAGGTTTTCCTTAGCTCGTTTCCAAATGAGCAAAGTTGTAAACAAAAGTCACTACTAAGCGACAAAGGTAGTCACTTCCATGACCCAAAGCCTTGCATCCAGAAAAACTATTCTTTTAGAAAGCTAATTTCAGACTTTCATGTTCACAAGTTATCCTGGACTAATCCCACGTGGGGTCCAGGAGAGACTATGGTGACTCTGCTACTCTCACTACAATCAACTAAATCAAGGATCTAACTACTGACCCTGTGACTTCACATGCTGTAGCTGATTGGTACCATGAAAAAGTTAAATATTCTGAAATACCTGAAACAATGTGGTATTTCATTTTGCAACCATGAATCATTCCGTGTCTGATTTAGTCTCCTGAGATTCATTGTCACCATAAACTAATCTTTACAGTGTCAGACTATGATTAGTAACACAGACACATTTGACAGCCTGGGTCCTCAGAGCTGTGCCTACCCTGTCACTATAGAAAGTTTGGTAGAGATCTTGGTGATAATAATCTTGACACTTGGAAAACTGGCTGAAAATTAAATATGTCTCCTTACAAAATAAAATTTGACCAAAATTTCACATCCGTAATGGCTGAATGCTTCTGAATAACCTATATCATTAAGTAGATAACAGATGGAACCTATAGGTTTGTAAGGGTTGGGAGATGAATTTTGTTTAAGATTTCAGAGAAACATCTGTATGTTTGTGAGTTAATCACATTTTCAGTCTACAGTAGTATTTGAAAGGTCACAATCTAAAAAAAGGTTTTTGGACTATTAGTTTTAAATATCAATTGCTCTGAATATTCTTAAAATGTTCTTAGTCTTAAAAAATGCAACATATTTTCTTAGAATATTCTTTACCAGAAAAGTATTATAGAAAAAAGATTGTGAGGAAGAATTTAAAAGACAATTTAAGATGCCATGAAAGATACATGAGTGAACCAAGGCAAATGACATTATAAATCCCTTTGCAACTCTTAAAATGTTCATGGTTTGTGTGTATGACAGTGTATTCATAAAGTCTTCCTGCAACTTATTAGAAGGATATTTGCTTTTTTTTTCCATTATAGTTTATTACAAGATATTGAATATGATTCCCTGTCCTATAAAGTCAGACCTTGCTGTTTATCTATTTTATACATAGTTCAGTTCAGTTCAGTTGCTCAGTCGTGTCCGACTCTTTGCGACCCCATGAATCACAGCACGCCAGGCCTCCCTGTCCATCACCTGCTAATCCAAGACTCATAATTTATCGCCCCCCACTCCTTTCTTTTTTGTAATCATAAATTTTCTATGCTTGTGAGTCTGTTTCTCTTTCATAAATAAGTTTAGTTCTATCATATTTTTAGATTTCACATATAAGTGGTTTCTTATATGTTTTTCTTTGATGTACTTCACTTAGTATGATAATCTCTAGGTCCATCCATATTGTTGAAAATGACATGATTTCATTCTTTTTATGGTTGAGTAATATTCCATTGTGGTAAGTATACATGCTGCTGCTGCTAAGTTTCTTCAGTCATGTCTGACTCTGCAACCCCAGAGACGGCAGCCCACCAGGCTCCGCCGTCCCTGGGATTCATACACAAATGAGCCAAATCTTTTTTTATCTATTCTCCTGTCACTGGACATTTACGTTGCTATCATGTCTTGACTATTGTAAATAGTAGTTCTATGAACATTGGGTTAAAGGCATCTTTTCAAACGAGACTTTGTAAGGGTATTTAGATTTGACTCAGCTGGTATGACAAACAAGCTATTGGAGATGGACTCTTGTACTGAGTTTTCTTTTACGCATCAACTTTGTTCATCAAACCAGAAAAAAAAAACTTTACATTCAGAGAGAAAAATTAGTCCTTCAAGTAGCCTTTCCTCAAACAGATATCTACAATTTGGGACTAGGGAGTTTACTCTCAAGTGTCTGGTTAGGAAATGGGCTTTGATGTGTACAGGAAAGGCAAGGGAAGGATGTAGTAGTGTAACTAATTTCTATTTGCAAATGTGAGGTGCCCCTGGTGACTTGATGGTAAAGAATCCAGTTGCTAATGCAGGAGACACAGGTTTGATCCCTGGGTCGGAAGATCCTCTTGAGAGGAAAATGGCAACCAATTCCAGTATTCTTGGCTTGAAAATCCCATGGACATAAGAAGCCTACCTAGCAGGCTACTCCATGGGATAGCAAGAGTCAGAAATGACTTAGTGACTAAACAACAAATTTGCAAGTGTGTGCTATTAGGAAAAAGCTATAGATCAGAATTGTCTGTAATATTTCTCTATCAAAGATGCAAAAACTCGTTAAGAACCTTCCTATGTATCTTTGTATATGGGACTTAGGGCAAGAGCACCTGTCCATGATGAAGACTGAGACTTGGGATCTATAGATTTATCACTTTAGCTCCATGGCAGGCATTAAAATTTAAAATACAGAAATTTTAACACATGATCTTTGAAAGAAAACTATCTGTTCATTTGAAGAGAACCACGGTTTACGTGGCATCATCTAAATTATATATGAAAAAAGTCAGTCTCAAGTTGCTGATACCAATCCTCTGTAAAACCTGCAGATATAAAAGTTGAGGAGTAAATTAGAGCACTAATAAAGTTAACCTGGTAGAGTCCAAAATGGCATATGCAGCAGAGAAAAAAAGCAAACAGAAACAGTTCATGCTGTTCTAATTACTACAATTTCATTGGCAATTTAAATAAAATAATTCAAATTGCTGCAATTAACACACACACAGAATTCAAAGGATGGAGTGTGACCTCGCACAAAACACACGGTGGAATCAGCCCTCCTCCAAAGAAATAACCTTCATAAATCATTTGCATCCAAAGGAAGCCTGGCTTCATGCTCTGCAAAAATTATCAGCACAGTAAAATTAAGGTCCCTAAAAAAGAATGCCCATCAACAGCAAGCACTGTCTCCCGGTTTATTTCATCCATATGAATCCACACAGGTTGATTTGTTACATTCACAAACTCCCTGACTGACGGTGGGATTTTGCTTTTTCTGCATGGGTGCCCCTAAGCAGCTTCAGAGGAACTGTTAGCAAGGACTCCTGGCTGCTGCATTGCTGAGAAGTGAGTCTGATTCTTGTTGACAGAGATGACACTTTTGCTTGACTGCAGGGGCACAAGACCATTCTGCCTGCGGTTTAGGTCTGGATAACGGGCTCTCTTCTCCAACACATTAGAGCACAGTAGCCACAAATTGTTATTTGGAATGCAGGAGAAATGTGTTCAGTGTTTTTTCCCATCACCTGAAACCAAATTTAGGACCTACTATCTGGGAGGTGTGGGGAGCCTTTTTCTCTTATTAGGTCAGCCTTACACAAGCACCAAATAGACACTGCCAAGAATGATGACTTGTGATCAAAAATCAAAACAGTAACAGTTGGATGAGTCTAATACAAGTGAGAGATGACCTCTACTATCCCTGGTTCTGAAGTCTAAATCTGAGGAGTAAGACAAATCATTTGAACAACTACCTCATGTACAGGGCTCAAAAGTACTTTTAACATCTAGAATGTGTAATTCTTTAACCCCATAAAAGTAAAGTCAACTTCAAAAATGCTATTTCAAGATCATAAAATTCTGACATTTGAGTATACACATAGATTTTTAGATAAAACAAAGGCAAAGGGAGTATTAACTTACTATTGACTACATGTTTTCCCTTAAAATTATTAAGAGTTCTGTGCTTGTGCCTTGTGTAATTTATAATGATGCATGTTTAATCAAAATGATATTTAAAAGAAGGAGTCTCAGGATAAATTTAATTTGTGTTATGGCTATTACAGCACTGCAAAAGGAAGGTAAAAACTAGTTAATAAAGGGAATAGTTCAAGTCAACTTGAAGGAGGAAGTACAACTGTATCAGCTATGGAAATAGTAACTGGGAATTGAGAGGGAACTGTTACATCTCTGCAAGTTATTCATATTAGTAATAGTCTCTCAAATGGGGACAGCAATAAACAAAAGGATTTATTCAAAATAGTATCTCCTCTTGAAGGAAAATGGGAACCAGTCTATCAGAGAATTCAGAGAATTTCTCTATCAGAGAAATTCTATGAATGACCATCCCTGGTTTTGGAAGTGTCTGGCAGAACAAAATGGGAGGGTGGATGTAAAATAAAATCAGAGTAGCTAGCAGAAGCATGGAACTTGCTGTAAAAAGTTCAAGTCCAATTAAAAAAAAAAAAGTATTGGTGAATTGAAAGAAAATGGAATTAAAAACAGAAACAAAATCAGAAGTTTTAAATTTCAAGTTTGTATGCAAATAAACAGAAATGAAAGCATTTTCTCTTCTAAATAAGTTCTCTTTAAAAGGTTTCCAAAATTAGATTCTCAAATGGTTATCTGAACAATAGTTGAAACTGCTTAAATGGTGCATGCTCAGAAATTAAAAAAAAAAAAAATAGTAATTTATTCCCAATGTGACCTTTTCCAGACCATAATAAATCATCCATATATGCTGTCTTTTTCCATGAACCTTCCATTAAACAAGGCAAAAATGGAGTAATGCTGAGACCATGAGGTAGTCACTGACTCCAATAAGAGAGAAATTGGAGCACATAAGCAGAAATCTAACTCCCTGGCTGAAACTCATCTTTGAAGGAAGTGCATGTCTTGTCACTACCTGCCTGAAATCATTCCTTGCTCCAGTCCCATATTTCTTTCACCTCTGTGCTAGTCAGGAAAAGAGTCATTGTTTTTGCTATTTACATTCAAATATTGAATAAGAGGGATTTTAAATAAATGAATAAAATGATCACTGACAACTGTATTTGTCCCACTGAAACAGAAGCCCAAAAGACTAACTTTTGAATTGGAGTAACTCAAAATATTCAGTATTACTCTTATTAAAAAATGAACTGTCTAAATCATAGTTATTATAGTGGTAGTAATAGTGATGACTTTTCATCTTTTATGTCTCTGTTCTTTTTAACTAAAGTGTGAACCTCATAACCCAAAACTCCGTCTAAATTCTAGGCTGAAATTTTAAAGAAAACATTTTCTGGAAAATCTAGAGCTTTATTATATTGTAGATTTTCACACATTCCAGCCCAACACACTATACATTATTTACAAATTATGTGATCTTTAGCTACCTTTATAAGACTGCATAGTCAACCTTTAAATATGAAACACAAACATGGGAGAGGGAGAGTTACACACTTGATATAAATTGTTATATTTTAAATATTAGGTCAATTATAACCAAAGAGAAGATGAAAAGACAGCAATATAACCATTTTAATACCCAATAAACAGTTGAAACAAAACAAAACCACATTTCACATTTGTTATGAGTGAGTGAATTTTAAATCTTAAGTGAGTGGTAATTAAATTCCCTAAAATGAAAATGGGTTACTCAAAAGTTACCCTCTACCATCATTTTATAATTACAAAAGAAAAAGCACCACAAAGCAAATGAGATTGATAATTTGCTATAGTATTATAGCATCATAAACATACTTACTGTTTGATATTATACTCTGTATTAAAATTATATAGATATATTGCAGGCAAAACAAGAGTTGAAACAAACTTGTATATAATAATCAGCTTTGAAGAAGGCTTTTCCTAAAGAGATACAGAGTGTGTGCGCTTGTGTGCTTAGCTGCTCAGTCATGTCCGGCTCTTTGCAACCCCATGGACTGTAGCCCACCAGGCTCCTCTGTCCATGGGGATTCTATAGACAAGAATACTAGAGTGGGTTGCCTTGCTCTCCTTCAGGGGATCCTCCCAACCCAGGGATCAGACCCAGGTTTCCCACATTGCAAGCAGATTTACTGTCTGAGCCAACAGAGAAGCCATTAGATCAGTAAAAGTGCAACAAAAATAGTAAAATGTCTTACACTGGAATGTAGATTTGAATCATCTCCATAATGTATTGTGGATTTCACCCTATCTTGTGGGAAGAAGTACTCAGATCACAGCAGATTATATAGCCCTATGCAGCCACGAATGGACAATTTACTGACATGAATTTCTGGGATAGCATGCAGTGTTGGAAAGGAAGAAGTGGGCTAAGCACCATGTCTCTTACCAGAAGTGAGCCTTTGCCTTGATCAGTTATACTGTATGCAGTCAATCAACCAAAGCAGCTTTACTCAAACTGCTCAGACATTTTTTCAAAATCCATATAACTTCAATATAGAGGAAAAGGAGGAAAATTCCAAGAGTCTATATGAATTAGCTGTACTAGGAGAAATGGAAGGTAAGGAGGGCATTTTTCAATTTGACCAGAAAGAAACTATTGCCCAGAGAGAATGGTTAAGAAAACTAAAGAACAAAGATATCAAAGTGGTAAAGGTAACCTTTAAATAGCTCTGAAGAGAATATCAGAGAACTTAGAATAAAAGTTTTCAGTAACCCACTATACTACTTGTTAATATTTTATTTTCTTTAAGAAATATACTTCAGAAAACTCTTACTTGAAATGAGAAAAGTAATTCTGCTCTTTTTGAACAACGTATCTCTCAAAGCATTATTTATGAATTATTTAACTTTTCCTTATGTGGTCATATAGTGAATAATGATTAGGCGATAACTTAAAAGGAAGAGTTAAAGTTCAAAAAGTCTTTCAGTCCTGCATGTATTAATGTATATATGAAAAAAAATAGCTAACTTCAGTTTCAAAAATGGTATAAGATGCGGGTATAATACTGGCAGGAATTTGTTCTCATTTGAGGACATTTTCAGTGATAGATTACTTTAATCTAGCCACTTTAACCTGCTTACTTGTACCACAAGCAACAAACACTTGCCTTTTATGCATATGATTGGGACAAGGCTATGATGAAAAGTCTGCAATTAGAGTTAAAACCTAGTAAAACATTGACCTCCGAGATTCGACAGGACTGATCAATCAGTTGAAATTGTCACACATCACTTTCTCCACTTGAACCAGGATGGTCTGTTGCCCTAAATATCTGGGATTTATAGTAATCAAGTATTATGACCAGGGAGCATTTTCATAGCATAATAAATATAAAAATATAAATATCATATTTTAAAATCCTTTCTGAGACGTTTATCACTGTACAATTCAACTGAAAAAAATAAAAACTAAGTCAAAGGGGAGTAAAATGAATCACCCCAACTCTAAGGACTAGGGGGACATGTTGCTGGAAGTAGAATATGAAGTTTGACTCACAGACAATTGCTAAGCCAATTCTGATTCAAAGGCAATAATTTTTCAAATGAAAATTCAGTAACTAAGGAGTAGGTGGGATCCTTCCTGTGCAATACAATAGGCAACTTATAAAGTAGTGGGGAGACAGGGACTTAAGAGGGAAATGTAAAAGGAGGTAAGAGACAAAACAATGCATAAGGTTATCTGCATTTTAATTTTTTTAAGTCATGTAGCAAAAAAGAGGTCTATCATTGTACAATCATACTGGGGAAATAAGGACCTCACTTCATCTGCTGCTGCTCCTGCTACTAAGTCACTTCAGTCGTGTCCACTCTGTGCAACCCCATAGATGGCAGCCCACCAGGCTCCTCCGTCCCTGGGATTCTCCAGGCAAGAACACTGGAGTGGGTTGCCATTTCCTTCTCCAATGCATGAAAGTGAAAAGTGAAAGTGAAGTCACTCAGTCGTGCCCAACTCTCAGCAACCCCATGGACTGCAGCCTACCAGGCTCCTCCTTCCTTGGGATTTTCCAGGCAAGAGTACTGGAGTGGGGTGCCATTGCCTTCTCTGTCACTGCATCTATAGACAGGAAATTGGGTTGACAGATACAGCCTAAGAAGTAGAACCTCTATGTTCTAATTTGAGCCGGGCAGGAGAAATAAGTGCATGTGTGTGTGTGTGTGTTTAGTCACTCAGTCATGTCCAACTCTTTGTGACCCCATAGATTGTAGCCCACCAGGCTCCTCTGTCCATGGAATTCTCCAGGCAAGAATTCTAGACTAGGTTGCCATTCCTTTCCCCAGGGGATCTTCCCTACCCAGGGATTGAACTTGGGTCTCCTGCATTGCAGGCAGATTCTTTACTGCCTGAGCCACTGGAGAATCCCAGATGAATGCGTACGGTACTAGTTTTTCTTAAAGAAATGCAACTGATTATTAGCAGGATTGTTATTGTCTCCTTTACTGAAGCTCCTGCTCCTCTAAAAGAAAATGGATTCAGCAGTTAGTAGTATACCAGGCATTATTTTGCCAAGAAAGTGATCACGTTTCAATAGTTTGTCTCCAAACTTAGAACTCCTACATGTCTATCCATTTCTTACCATCTCCACTGCCCACATCCTGTCAGTGCTCATCTAGACTATTTTCATAGCCTACTGACTGAGCCCCACATTATGTTCTCTGTCCTTTTGACCCATTCTTCAAACTCTTCCACTGAAGAGAGCTACCTCTTTCAGATGTAAATCTGACTACATTCCTCCAGTAAACCCCACTCTAAACCTTGCAATTTCCTGGGAAATCCCATGGACGAGGAGCTTGACAGGCTACAGTCCACAGGGTCACAGAGTCAGACATGATTTAGTGACTGAACAGCAACAAAAAAACTTTCAATAGCTCCCCACTGCTCACAAGAATAACCTGTCCTACAAACCTCTCTGTAGCCAGGTCAACCATTCAAACCTCAAACTGAGCAGCTCTTACGCTTCTTCCTATCCCGGGCATAATAGGCTTTATTCAATTCCTGAGTGCCCTTGTTCTCTTCCACTACTGGACTTCAACACAGACTCTTCCTCTCTCTGGAATGCTCTTTCCCTTGTCTCCACTCTCCACTGGCATACTTGTGCTCAGTTCAAGCTTTTCCTCCTCTGGTTGTTATAGTCTCTCATAGTCTGGGATTATTGTCTTCCAAAGCACCAATCTCAGAGCTCAGTTGACACAAGAACTAGGCAGAGGTTAGGTACACAAATCCTGTGCATGCAGCCAAAAATTAAGTACAAATTGATCAGTACCTCATATCTGAAATTCTGCATCTGTGGATTTAATTAAGCATGATTCATGGAGCACTGTTATGTATTTATTTTTAAAAATTCGTGTATAAAGGGACCTTCACAGTTCAAACCCATGTTGTTTGAGGGGCAACTGTATATTTATATGTTTCAGTACATCTTTTTTAAGGCTTTTGTCATGAAATATAAAATAACACAGAAAAGTACACAAAGCAAAACCGGACATCTCAATGACTTATCATAAAGACATCATTCAAATAACCTCTAGATAAGTCAAGAGGTATAATTTTATGTGCATAAACTCATACCCTTATCTTGTCGCTGCATGCTTTTACTGCTACTCCTAAGTAAAGCACTGATACAACTTATATAATAAAAGCTGTGAAGAGTTTTACTATCTAACCATGCATTCCTAAATACAAAGCATAAATCTGCTTGCTTTCTTGGCATTCTGGAAATGGAATCATTTAGTAATTATTCTTTATGTCTTGATAGTTATTAATGTAGGTCTTTCAGCTTTACTTTATTCTTTATTTTTACTGAAAATTGCCTTCACAATTTTTGGTAGTGTGCATTTCAAGATAAATTTTAAATCAGATTTTCAATTTCCACACACACAAAAAAAAACCCAAAATACTTTGCTGGAATTTTGTTAAATCTATTGCTCAATTTGGGGGTAACTGATATCATGACAGATACTGAGTTTCCCAATCCATGTAAAGGTATATTTCTCCATTTATTTAGCTCTTCATCTCACCGATGTTTTATAATTTTCAGTTTAGAGGATTTGTACATATTTGTTAGATTTATTTCTAGGTAGTTTTCTATGTTATTGTAAATTGTACCGATTTAGAATTTCATTTCTTATTCATTTGGGACTAGAATATAGAAAGCCAATTAATTTTGTTCATTTACTTGTACCCAGGATCATTAATAGTTTAATTATTAAGGTTTTAAGTTTTTCTGTAGAATCTTTGGATATTATACATGCACAGTATGCTGCTTGTGGATATTAACATTTATTTCTTCCTATCTGTTCTCATAACTTAAAAAAAAAAAACTTCCTGATTTATTGTTCTGGATGGGGCATCCAATATAATGTCTCCTAGATAATAATGAATATCAACATTTTGTTTCAAATTCAGAAGGAAAGTTTTCAATAATACAAAATAAGATATGCTGTAGGATATAACTTCTGCTGTCTTAAATCTTTTTTTATATTCTGAGATCCTAGCATGGTTTTAAAAATGCACTAGGAATAAATGAATGAATGAATGAATGACATTGTATATTTTAGTCATCTCACGTCTCTCAGAATAACTCCTTTAGAAAAATGGCTTTAGTGGATAGCAACAACATTAAAAATGTCTTAGGAAAAGCCATTTTAAAAATTAACATCAATAAAAGAGTATGAAACCTTCACCTATACAAAGCAAACACATTTGATATCTGTTTCAACAATATCAGTAAAGCTAAACTGGAACAACTGACATTCTATATAATCATTCAAGTTAATAGATTCACTCAAACACATTTTGCATCTATTTGTTCATCTCTGCATAAACAGCAGTAAAGAGCTACTGTTTGCTAGATGCTTAACTTTTGTGAGTGCAGCATAATTATGAGTGAATTGATAAGTAATGAAAACATTAAGTGCTGCGTAAAGATTATGACTCCAGTGCCTAGTTGGACAATTAAATTTGATGTTTGTTACTCTGTCTCACAGTGAATAATGATATGGTTTCCCCCATGACTATGTAAATAGCTGATTGATAACAATAGAGAAGTAGTTATGAAGGCCAATTCTACTCATTATTAAATGTGTGACTAAGCAATTCATTTTACAATTAAGGTGATTGGCTGCAAATACTGTGATATGGTACAGATTAGATCAATGTTGGACCTTAATGAGTGTAACATAGTAAATAGGTTTTATTTTTTAAATATATTGAACTGTGATAAAGATAAGAAATGAATGTCATGGAACATTAGTATTTGTAAGCTGTGACTTTATTGCAATCCAGTTGCCTGAGTTCAGCAAATAACATGAAGTAGAGCCAAACTTTTCAGAAAATAAAGTCATATAAGGCCCAGTATATTGCAGATAGCATGGAGTCAGTGAACACATGTTAATTTTATTAAGTTGTTTTTGTTTCTTCTTTTGTTAGTGTTTAACTTTCCTTATAGCAAGAAATAGTTTGACACATGAATAATACCTTTAAAATACATTTTGTCAGTCTAAAGTCTTTTGTTTTCATATTTGATTCAAGAGTGGCAAGGTGACTATCAATAGTGGATATAAGAATTAAATAAATGGATACTAACAAATCAGAGAACCTTTGGATTACATCTAGATGACCTAATAGACATACCAGAAATAAAGGGATGAGCAAAGCAGAGCACCAGTTTTTGGAATAATTTTATATTTTATAAAAAGGTATAGAACTACTTATGACAAGAAATAGTAAAACTGTTGGACATTCATACTTTATTTGATGTTGTTGTATTGGTTTTGCTTTGAATTACACCAGATTAAGTGGAGCCTAGAAGTAGCACAGATGCTTTAAAAGTTTCAGTAGGCCCTGTTTTGGGGAAGGTAAAGTGCTACCTTGGACACTGAAGAATAAATTAAGCTCTATACATCAGAATGATTGTTACAAGTTCATATTATTATATATCATATAATATGAATGATTGCTATATGTTCACTTTGTTAGAATGATTTTTATATATTATATACATTGGAGTCATGAGCATTCTCATATATTCATGTTATATATTCTAACATGAATATTATATATTCATATATTCTAACATATATTCATGTTAGAATGATTGTTATACATTAGAATAACTACTGTATGTTCATATTACATATACATTAGAATGACATATATTATGCATATGAATTCTAATTCCATATATTATGAACATGAATTCTGTATATTATGGGATATTATGAGTACAAATTCTAATTTCACAATGTTGATAGGAGTGTTTATTGAAATTTGGACATGCACAGCTTGTATCTCAGAGCCTGAGGCTTTCTTAGGAATAAAAAACAGGAGAAACAGTTGGAAGATATGTAATGGGTCATGTTATATTATCCTGCTCCTTGAAACAAAATTTGTCCCAACATTGTAAATAAAATCAAATTGTTTTAAATTTGAATTGGCTATTTTGATTAGAGTCTAGTCCTTTTAGAATCATTATCTTCTCTTTATGTATTCAGAATAATTTTATTAGTCAGAAGTAGGTTTCTGAAGTTGCAAGGTAGAAATTATCATTTTAAAAGATAAATTAGTAATTCTGGAAAATGTTTTACTATCAAAAGATAATATTTACAATAACTCCAAATCTTCTTTGCTTGACACAATTAACCATCTGGCAAATGGGATATAATTAGGTCATCATTTGGCAATGTGATTTCAATAGACAGACAGAATACTAATAACACAATGAGCCAAGTTCCATAATCTAATATAATTCATTATCATTTCTCTAGCACTTCATTTTTGTTTTAAATGACTCTATTTGTTAATCATTCAACATCTCTTTGCTGAAGATAAATAATACAGCACATTCCCAATTGATATACATGAAAACTGAAAATAATCAACATGAAGCAATGTATTCTTGGTCATACTGCCAGTATCTGAGAAGGCCATTAGTATTAATTAAGCTTTGGATACCTTATGACACAATTCACTTGACAAAATATTTTCTGGATACCTACCATGTGTCAGCACTTTGTCGGCCACTATAAAATCAAACATGAAGACAATATAGGCCCTGACATAAATGAGTTTGGAGAAAGAAGTCAGGAAAAAATATAAATACAAGCTTTAAAGCAAAGTGATAACAAGCAGTTCAGAATTATTAAATTTTCTGGAGATTAGTAGTAGCTAGGAAACTCATCATAAAAAGGGTTTTGAGGATGTAGTTCAAGAAGTTTGCCAGGTTACCAATTTATTGGCTATGGGAGTTCACGAAGATTGAAGCCTAAAAGAATCTTTCTTTCCCTTCTCTTTCTTTTCCTTTTTTTTAATTGAACTAACAATGTAGGTGGTATTCTTAAACCAGTATGGGTGATTCATGACTGAATATAAGGCTCGATGGCAATTTCATGTATAAAATACAAGAACTTTCTACTCAAATTCTGGCATTACTGATCAAGATGCAATATAGTTGAAGTAATGGGAATTATTAACAAAAGGAATAGCCGGGAAGAATTTGAGTAAGAACAGATAAGGGTTGAGGATGGAGTTTTAGGGCATGATCATTTAAGTGGTGATGAGAGAGGCCAAAATATCTAAAGAAAGGTCAAAGGTATAATAAGCAGTATATAGTGTCATAGAAACAAATAACAACAACATCAGAACAAAGGTTAAACCTGTCAGTATTATTTTCTGTACTGATGCTATATAAAAATCCTCAACATATTAGTGCTTAAAACCAAACATCTGTTTTTCCTTGTTATTGACCTATGTGTTAGCAGGAAATTTCTGCTTCATGCTTTGAGCAAGCCAGCCTTGACTTCAGCTACAGGTTGAGTTTAGGTGCCCTCTGTGTGACCTAATGGTACATTTTGCTGACCAGACTACTACTAAGTGGGTGTGTTTTCCTCCCTGCATATGGGAAATATCTTTAAACTCCTTTCTCATCTCATGTTCATCAACATTCTATTGGGCAAAGAAAGACATATATCAAAGGATCAGAGAAATATACTCCACTGACTCTAACAATAGAAGTTTGCAAAGTTATTTCAAAAGGGTGTCATGAATTTGTAAGTGTATACTATGATGAGAGTGAAAGAGTGAGAAAGCTGGTTTAAAACTCAACATTTAAAAAAAACTAAGATCACAGCATCCGGTTCCATTACTTTATGGCAAATAGAAAGGGGAAAAGTGAAAGCAGTGGCAGATTTTCTTTCCAAAATCACTGTGGATGGTGACTGCAGGCATGAAATTAAAAGACGCTTGCTCTTTGGAGGGAGAGCTATGACAAACCTAGACAGCATATTAAAAAGCAGGCATCACTTTGCCAACAAAAGTCTGTATAGTCAAAACTATGGCTTTTCCAGTAGTCCTTGTACAGGTGTGAGAGTTGGACCATAAAAGAAGGCTGAGCACCGAAGACTTAATGCTTTGGAATTGGGGTGCTGGAGAAGACTCTTGAGAGAATTCTTTGGACTGTAGAGAAATCAAACCAGTCAATCCTAAAGGAAATCAACCCTGAATACTCATTGGAAGGGCTGATTCTGAAGCTGAAGCTCCAATACTTTGGCCACCTGATGCTAAGAACTGACTCGTTGAAAAAAACCTGATGCTGGGAAAGATTAATGGCAAAAGAAGGGAGCGGCAGAGGTTGAGATGGTTAAATAGCATCACCAGTTCAATGAGTCTGGGAGATAGTGAAGGATAGGGAAGGCTAGCTTGCTACAGTCTGCGGGATCACAAAGAGTTGTACACAACTTAATGACTGAGCAACAGCAAAAATATACAAAGTCAAAATTTAAAACTATAATTCAATCCAATCTACAATCAAAGGATGTGATCAACCCTCAGACATCAAATAGGGAGGAGTTTATTGTAATATGAAGTTGTAGACCCATTCCCAAGGACAATGATTTAGAGAAAATAAGAATTTCCTATAGCATTTATTCTCTACTTTGTAGAGAAGTAGAAATATCGGGGGAGGTTTTTTTTTTTTTTAAAATAATTATCTATGCAGTATAACAATACAATTGAACCAAAATATCTTTGGCTAAGACAGACATTTTTAAATTTTTTTCATAGCTCCTGAAGGTGATTATAATGTAGAGGCAGGGTTTACAGAAAAGATTCCTCACTTTTAAGAGGATGGTAAAGAAAATATGTATAACTTCAATGTCACTTTATAATAGTTTCAATTTTATGTGTATGCATGTGTGTTTGGTTGTGTGTGTGTGTGTGTTATGTACACAAAAAGAAAGAGAGGGACACAAATATCATGATCATCTCTAGACTTGCATATTGTAAATGTTTTTCATTTTACTCTTTGTACTTTTATTTTCTATGTTTTCTGCAGTAAAATGTACTATATCTAAACCCAATACAACATATAAACTTTATTAAATGGAAATTCATACTAAAATAGATGCCCAGAGTGAAAACTTCAAGGTATTAGAGATTCATGAAAATAGAATAATCTTCTGGGAAATGTTTTGAAACCTGAAGGGAAAGAAGAAACTGAGAGCCAACTATTTTCTATAAGTGGTCAGCATGTTCAAAAAGATCATGAGGTGCGCTAAACTGCAGTGATATACTTTCCTTTGAATCTAAACGATTTCAAGATTTCAATCCAGAATTCTGTCATAAGGGTCTGACTATACTCTGAAATATTAGGCGAAAATAGGATTGAGAATAAGTTAGTGACAGTTCGGTGTCCAATGCACATTTATCTCTCCTGTCTTTCATGAAACTTGATGTGTTAAAATTGATCTTTTCATACTATAAAATGGGATAATTCTTCATCTCAGTTTGATTTTATCAGGCATCTTGTACCTCTTCACTTGATGACAAAAATAAAACATAACCACTCCAATAGAAAAAATAATGAAGAAAACTGGAGCAAAATGGAGAAGATGGGAAAGTGGCAATTGCCAAAAGTTTGGATATATAAATATGCAAATGTGATATATCCCAGGCTTTAACTCGGTTGATTTGTTGAGGCTTCACAAAAGAGATGGGCAAATTTATGGACCATTTCCCCCCATCTTTCTAAAAAATTATTTCGTTCCTAAGCATTGAAAGGGAAAGACAGTCTGCATTTTTGTAAATAAATGTTCCTGTGGTTTGTGATATCTAGGCACATATGTTTCAGGCATAAATGTTTTCTATTGGGAACTCTATAGAAAACCTATTATTGAGAATTAGATGATTTCATGCCTCATAAGTTTAATACTAACTGGCAGGAGTCAAAAGGAATTAACTTTTTTGAAACTGTGTCACAACTCTAAACATTGTGCCAAACATCCCAGTTTTTCAAAATTGACTGGATAGAAGAGTTCATTTGTAGTTAATACTTCTATTGAACTTCCAGCTAATCATTGCTGTTTTTTTTTTTATTATTGTTGCTGTTGTTCTTATTAGATGTGAATCAAATATATGCCCCTTTGCCTGCAAAAGGTGATCTGCATCTCCAAAATTACTCTTGTATCTTTAGAAAAAAATCTAATGCTGCAACAGGAACTTCTTTAATACTATCCTACACTACTTCCATATGTATATTAACACTCCAGAAGAAAATAAGACGGTTGTGACCATAGAGATTTTATCAGAAAAACTGTTTAAACAATACATATTTTCTTTCATAGGGAACTTTGAACATTTACAAACAAATTAAGCAAAATTTAGTGGCTAGCCTAAGCACATTAATGACAGAAATAAAGTATATGAATCCCCAATTCCATGTTCCAGTCATTTAACTGTCCTCTGTATCTTTCCTTTATCCAGAGGCAAGATTTAGGGAGCAGAGTTACATGAACTCTCCCATGACAACACTAATGACTTGCTTAACAGAGGGTACAACTTTTCTCTTTACAAACCCATCAAACTGAAGACACCCAGAAACTTCTATGCCTACACTGACCTTTAAGATCTTCCCTAAGATACATTCAACTACTATTGACCTCAAGGGAGATAACTACAGCCAATGTGCTCAGCATGCAGTAATCCTGCGCTAGTCACGAAACGAGAAATAACCATTTTCCTAGTTGAAAACTCAAAGGAAGGCCAAGATCATGTTACATTAGTACAGCAAGAACACGAGTAAAGTGTATAACATCACTCATTGAAAAGGGGGAGACAGCTTCCTAGAAACAGGAAGGTTTCTAGGTTCATTCTCACTGCTAAGAAACAATAAACTTCTTAAGACTGGTTACCTTTAGTAGAGGAGTGTTTAATTTACTATTTCTTTAGATTAGTACCACCTATTGTGGCAAGCTATATTAACCCTGAGTACAAGCTTACAGTTAGGTTTTACCTAGAAAAAAGAGTGAAAAACAAAAATCAGTAATCAGATTCAGAATGACATCTACGTGCTTTGTTCAATATGAAGAAAAACTGAAGATTCCAAGATCCAAATATGATTTCAAACAATAGAACTTCTTCCCTTCTGGTGCCATGGGAACTGCTTTTGCTCATTAACCACCCTGGAAAAGATCAATTGCAACCTGTCGCTTTAATAGAAGAAATAACTGCTCGTTGCATTCAAGCAAGACTTCTCCTTTTAAAAAAAATTCTGAATAGAAAATGCCAGAAACAAGTATGACATTTAAAATAATGTATTTATTTTTAGTACATTGGTTTTGAGAATAGCTATTTAATGATATCTAATGAATCGCAATCATTATCGTAGAAATAATCTTATAAAAAAGCATCTGTTTTGGGCTTGGAGTAGAAGGGAGTGCCTGTGCAAACAATTTTTTTTCCTATAATTGAAATGTTATTTACCTCTTCTTACAGAGTGAGCTTGTCTATGTGGAATGGTATTTAAAGGTAATGCTGGATTTTCATCTGCTCTATTCTGGCTATGAATATCTCCTGACAACTCCTCCCCTCAACTCCTTTTCTTTCCTTAGATGTCACAAAAGGGCAAACTCAAATATCCAGTGTTTTCATATAAAATGTCATTTATCACATGGCTATCCCCATCCATTTATTGTAAATTATTATTGAGAGAGGTCTAAGAAGAAAAGCCTGGGGAATAACTCATATGTGACATTAAATCTAAAAGAAACTCAACATGCAATCTGCTTAAAGTCAGAGATACTACTTGTATTAAGCACAATTTACAATATACTATTCATTTTTCTCTTCCTCTAAATGTGTGCTTAGATTCTTAACTGAGTTAGAACATCTACTTGAAAAAAAATCTATTCCTTTAAATTTCCATGGTGAAAAACTATTAACAGCCTTCCGTGAGGCAATAGATCACATTTGGAAAGACCAATTTGATGCTAGCCATTTGATCTCTGAGTGGCATATATTCCAGAAGGAAGTTTAATTATACATCTGACTCCCACTTGCCCATTTGGCAGAGTTACATTTGATTTTTATTAAACATAAGACTTGAAAACATGAGATATAGCTTTATCGTTCATTCTTTTTTATCCAAGTAGAGTTTAGAAGCTGAAGTTTAACCTCAAGTAGATGTAATTTTTTGTTCCTTTCTTGCTTTGGAACTTATAACTTCATTCCAAATGAGAGAATAGATTTTTCTTCTGAATACTTCAGATTAGGTAACTTTACTAAGAATCTCCCTCCATTTCGGACTCCAGGTTACAGAGTAAAAGAGAGACTCTTTCATAACTAAGAACTCTCCCAACTTTCCCTATTAAATGTACAACTTTAATACACTCTTGGGAAATAATAAACTTAGGTTTACTCTTTGGGAACAAGATTTATTGTCTATGGGTCTAAATTCTTCCTGAGCCTGAGTTGAACCATTCCTTCAATAATCATTTAAATATAGCAAAATAGTTAAGAACATCCTAAGACTTTCTGAAAGGCTTGAAATCTAGTGCCTTTTTGTTATTCTCCAGCCTGGCATTTTGGGAAAGGACTACCTAAAGTCTGCATATTGTCATGCTGCTTATTTAACCTAAATGCAGAGTACATTATGCAAAATGCTGGGCTGGATAAAGCACAAGTTGGAATCAAGATTGCCAGGGAAATATCAATACCCTTAAATATGTAGTTAACACCATCCTTATGGCAGAAAACGAAGAAGACTAAAGAGCCTCTTGGTGAAAGTAAAAAAGATGCCTTAAAACTCAACATTCAGAAAACTAAGATATGGCATCTGGTCCCATCACTTCATGACAAATAGATGGGGAAACAATGGAAACAGTGACAGACTTTTTCTTGGGCTCCAAAATCACTGCAGATGGTGACAGCAGACATGAAATTAAAAGATGCTTACGCCTTGAAAGAAAAGCTATGATCAACCTAGACAGCATATTAAAAAGCAGAGACATTACTTTGGCAACAAAGGTCCATCTAGTCAAGGCTATGGCTTTTCCAGTAGTCATGTATGGATGTGAGAGTTGGACTATAAAGAAAGCTGAAGAATTAATGCTTTTGAACTGTGGTGTTGGATAAGATTCTTGAGAGTCCCTTGGACTACAAGGAGATCCAACCAGTCTACCCTAAAGGAAATCAATCCTGGATATTCATTGGAAGGACTGATGCTGAAGCTGAAACTCCAATATTTTGGCCACCTGATGTGAAGAACTGACTCATTTGAAAAGACCCTGACGCTGGGAAAGATTGAAGGCGTGAGGAGAAGGGGATGACAGAGGATGAGATCAGAGGATGAGATGATTTGATGGCATCACTTACTCGATGGACATGAGTTTGAGTAAGCTCCAGGAGTTGGTGATGGACAGGGAAGCCTGGCATGCTGCAGTCCATCGGGTCACAAATAATCAGACATGGCTGAGAAACTGAACTGAACTCTGCATACAGGTTGAATAAGAAGTGTAACAATATACAGCCTTGATGTACTCCTTTCCTGATTTGGAACCCATCTGATGTTCCATGTCCAGTTCTAACTGTTGCTTTTGTCCTTCATACAGATTTTTCAGGAGGCAGTTAATGTTGTCTGGTATTCGCACCTCTTGAAGAATTTTCCACAGTTTGTTGTGATCCACACAGTCAAAGGCTTTGGCATAGTAAATAAAGCAGAAGTAGATGTTTTTCTGGACCTCTCTTGCTTTTTCAATGATCCAATGGATATTGGCAATTCGATGTCTGGTTCCTCTGCCTTTTCTAAATCCAGCTTGAACATCTCAAGTTCACGATTCACGTACTGTTGAAGGCTGACTTGGAGAATTTTAAGCATTACTTTGCTAGCATGTGAGATGAGTGTAATTGTGCGGTAGTTTGAACATTCTTTGGCATTGCGTTTCTTAGGGATTGGAATAAAAATTGACGTTTTCCAGTCCTGTGGCCACTGCTGAGTTTTCCAAATTTGTTGGCATATAAAGTGAAGCACTTTCTCAGCATTACCTTTTAGGATTTGAAATAACTTAGCTGGAATTCCATCACCTCCACTAAGGTTTGTTCATAGTGATGCTTCCTAACGCCCACTTGACTTCACATTCCAGGATATCTGGCTTTAGGTGAATGATCACACCATTGTGGTTATCTGGGTCATGAAGATCTTTTTTGTACATTTCTTCTCTGTATTGTTGCCATCTTTTCTTAATATCTTCTGCTTCTGTTAGGTCCATACCATTTCTATCCTTTGTTGTGCCTATCTTTGCATAAAATGTTCCCTTGGTATCTCTAATTTTCTTGATGAGATCTCTAGTCTTTCCCATTCTATTGATTTCCTCTATAATACATTTATAATAAATTTATCTAAAGTTATTGTAGATTTTACTACTGTGTACTAATTATCAGAATAGTCCAAGAGTTTGGTATTTTGTTAATTATAGCTCTGCTTTCAACCTATTTATACTAACTTTCTCTTTTAAACATGTCATGTTTTAAATTACTAAATATTCTATGATTTGATGATTCTCCTATCTATGATTTTCACCAAATTATTATACATTCTACTCCAAGCTTGCCAAGTTTAACAAATTCTTGATTTACTTGGGCCAGTTGATCAGTCAAACAAGTGGCTATTTGAAAAATTTCTAATGACTCTAGGATAAGATGGAGAAGCTGTTGATCAGGTTAAACCATCTACCTAGTAGCCCTGTGTATTGGTGTGCAAAACCATTCACACTTTTCAAAGGAATAAATATGCTCCCCATGCACACAAGTGATAGTCTCCCGCTGCAGCCGCAGGTGAGATACAGGACAGCTTACTCTGACCAATAAATTTATGTGGGCTAGAGAGTCCATTCCTAAACTGAGAACATGCTGGAGCTGCAAGGAATTCTTGTAGCAGAATGAAATGAGATAAAGCAAAAAGCAAGAGACAGTTCTCCACCAGTCAGGAGACCAGAATTTGAGTCCTGACATAGCTGGTGACCAGTGTTGAGAACATGATCAATCCATTTTTCTCAGTTTTTTAATCTCATGCCTGGAAGTAATAAAACTTGCCCTTTCCATTTCAAGGGCTGCTCTGATACCCTGAAGGCAATCACACACATGAGAATATGTTGAAAAATATAAACACTATATAGATATGAAAGAATGTTCTACTTTGGTCTCTCATGAATTAGTGAATGACATTAAGGACAAAGGATATACAAGAGAAGTTGAGCTACTGGTTCTTTAGATAAAAGTTTTTTTTTTTTTTTAGGGAGAAGAGATTGTAAATTGTTTGATTCCATTTAAACTTAATAAACATTTATTGAGCTCTATATTAGTATATAGAGCTTCCCAGGTGGCTCAGTGTTAAAGAATCCGCCTGTAATGCAGGAGACACTGGTTCAATCCCTGGGTCAAGAAGATCCCCTAGAGAAGGAAATGGTAACCACTCCAGTATTCTTGCCTGGGAAATCCCATGCACAGGGGAGTCTGGCAGGCTACAGTCTATGGGGTTTGCAAAGAGTTGGATGTAACTTAGATGTAACAAAATAAAAGCATACACTCATGTGTGTATATAACATTATGATGGCTCTTACAGAGAACAAACAATATAAAGGTGGTTAGGTGTCCCTTCCATATTCAGATGAGCTTACTAAATGGAAAAAACACTGTGAAACTAGAAAGGTGCAAATATTAATAAATTCACTGACACTTTAACACAAGCATAATGAAAGGCAGTTTTTGAGCAGAATCTGGAGGATGAATAAGAGTTTGGGAAATGGAGAAAGAACAGAAGAAACAATCACACTCAATAAAGTAAAAGCAAAAGAACAGGAATAGATATGTGAGTGTATAATAACAAGAATGATGATGGAAGAAATGCTGACACCTTGGATGCAAGCAGGAAATGCCATGAGGAATTCAGTACATCAGGTGAGATTAGAGGCTCCTAAACACTTTGTTGTGTGCACCTACTAATCCACCCAGCAAAATACCAACACTTTGGTTCAGATATTTGAATTGCAAAGTCTAGTCTTTCCACAGGAGATGCTGTTGATCAGACTTTACATCTGAGCAGCCCTCGGGATGTCTGGCACCTCTCCACTTCCTAGAAAATGTTCAGAGCCAATGCATCCAAATTAGATATTACTTTGATCAAACTGCCATTGAGCTCAATAAAAGGTTCCTTCATGCTCTGTCATCCAACAAAACAGATAAGGATCAACCAAAAAATTACTTGTGAAGAGAATATTAAAGAATGGAACTTGAAAACAATTTCCAAAAGCCTATTGCCTGAAGGCACTGAAGGATTCCTTGGAAATTTTCTGAGCAGGTGGTGTGTCTGTACACAAGTGATTGAATTCATGGGCATAGTGAAATTATACAGTTGAGACATGCAGCTGAAATGTAAACCTGAGATAGTCATTATCAATATCAAACGGTTTCTCAGAGTCTTCCCACCTTATATTTACATGGACTTCAGATCTGATCCTTTCTGGTAACCCTGGTTTAGTCTATGTCTCTAAAACTTGAAAAAAAGGGATGAATCCCATTACATTTACAATTGGTGCCACTTCTATTAAAGAATTGTGATTTTACCAGTCCTTTATATGTAAATATAAAACTTGACTTATTCAAAACAAAACTCTTCATCTTCACTGCAACTCTGGCCTCTGACACATTCTTGTAGTATCAGTCAGGACAGACTATGATGCAGTAACAGTCCCAATACTATATGTGCATATTGTCCTTACTCTGAGAAGTTAATGCTCCAACCACTGTTGGAACATGACCTATCATTGTAGAAGACAAAAAGAAAAATACTGAGAGTCTCTCTTGGCAATCAAATGCTTGGCCCTAAGTTAAAACCATTTTTCATCATTAAAGTCAAGCTTAAGGTCATATCAGATATTTTATCAGTCTTAGTACCATTTTACATTGATAAAAATTCTCAATATTTTAAGTAGATTGGTATGAAAATTTTTCCAAATCATTTCTTCCCCAAATGGTATTTGTGAAAACTATATGACTATATTTATTTTTTAAAGTCTTTTCTTGTTCTTTTTACACCAGTTGTTTTACCCTAACAAGTAAATTGTCTATCTTATGAACTCATATTTCCAGTTTGGGGCCCTTTGTATACAAGGATTGTATTTCTTAAAACTGCTTGAAAGGAAATGATTCTTCTGAGTCAAATCTATTGAAATTTCTTCAAAACTTCAAAGCCAATATTTCAACCACTTTTAACCTGAGTTCTAAGCTGCAGAACTTTCTTCCTTGTGATATATTAAAATAGCAGAATTTTCCAAAATACTAAATGTATACACCTAAAATTTGCTTTTCATAGATTATATAACTAAGATTTAATATAGATTCAATATATTATCAGACCCAAAGTAGTATAGTTACAGAACAGATAAGGAATGAAAGAAAAATGGTAAAACCAAAAATTTCTTTTTTAAGTCAACTAGGGTGTAAACTGATAAATAGTAAAAGGTCAGTTCAAAAAAAATTTTTTTGGACTGGTCTTCTAACATACTCAAAAGTTTAATTTTTGAAATATAAAAGTTTTGTATCAGAACTTCAGGATAGAGAAACACATCAGACATGGCCCCTGCTTCCTAAAGTGGGATGAATAGCAGACATATTAATAAACAATATCAGAAGTGATTTCAAGTCTGAATACTTTGTTGTGTTCAAAAAGACACTTAGAAGTCTGATTCAACATTTGAACTGGTTTAAGTATATTGAAAAGAAACCAGAAAGGTGATAAAGATTTCAAATCATAAATCATAATATTTAGTAATCTATCCTTTATTACCAACTGAAATATTCCCCTACATCCTCCTGTAGAGAATCAGGGTGGGTCCATTCACTGCACTGACCAAGCCAACTAAAGTCAGAGTTTAAAGGGTTAAAGTTGGAGTAATTGATCCTATAGGGGATGGTAAATGGTGGTGACAATCATAGTAGGGAGTCTGAACTAATGTGCTCACAGATCATGAAGGCCAAGCCAGAAAACCCAGAATTGGTCAAAAAGTCTAAAGAAGACTTTGGCTCAGGGTCAAAGACAGTATATTAAGACAATAGGAAGTTGTCAGTTGTAATGAGAAAGAAGAAAGGTTAGAAGCAACGTAATGAGAGTTCCGGACTGTCTTGAATGGAACTGAAATGCCACCAAAATTGTGCTTATTGTTAAAAAATATACTGAACTGGTTTAAAGTGAGAGATTGATTGGACAAACTTCTATAACATTTATTGATCTAGTAAAAATTTTTGTCTCAAGGGGAAAACATCTAAATATCTCTGGTATATAAAGTCAAATAATTGACTTAGAAAATACTAAAGTTGCTAATATTAACAATATAACGTATATAATAATATTATAATCAAAGGAAGAGCTAAGTGACTAAGATTCAGTATAAAGAGGCAGCAGGCAGGTCCCAACACCATAATAGCTAGGATTCATGGATCTTTATTCTAGAGTCTAGAGTACTACCATTACCTTGACACAGCTCCAAAGCTAAGTTTCTTTTCCTAGATCACTAAATTATGGTCAGTAGGTCAGAGTCACGTAATCCAGAAGGGCAATCAGTGTGGGCTAAATTACCCAAAGGGATGGCCACTATATTTTCTTATAGTGTTTAAATACAGATGTGAAAGTAACATTTTGTTATATAGGAGCCTTATTGTATAGCACAGCACCTCTCAGATAGCTGAAGTTAAGTAGATTGCCCTGTCCTTCTGCTTTTTTGAGGTGTTTGCTGTAATGATTCTCTAAATAAAGTCAGTCTTTGTGTAGTAGCATTATGAAGTCATAAAATGGCGCTGAGATATACCTGGCTTTTGTGGATTCTGAGTACCAAGAACATTGTCTGCAGACAGAGACACTTAATATTTGTTGGATAATTTTAAACAATGAGGACATGTTTTCTCTGGTAACTTCTAACTTCCAATTTCTAGAATAAAAACAGTCTTTTGATTGGACATTATAGGCAGTGAATACAAGTGTCTCCAGACTACCTTACAATGGTTAATACATAATCAAATAAAACTCGTGATTGTCTATAGAGGTCTGAGTATTTCTGGATAAGAAAGTATATGAGAAAGTGTATCAGGTAAGAAGTCAGGATATCTTCTAGGATCCAAAGGAACTCCTGAGTCAGAGGCTAAGACACTGCTCTGTAGAGCAAGCAATCAGGGTAAAAATCAATTGCATGACAGTTTTATCCTTTATTATTATATTTCAAATTGCCTAGAGCTTTATTCTAGAAGCATTCTTTTTGAAAATCCAATAAGATTATTAGTTCTATTCACATCCCTTACGTGACTGTACCACATATTTGACTTTGTTTCTGTACTTTATCAGCAGCTGGCCCTTAGGCACAAGAACTTTTGCAGCAAAACACAATAAATAGTGACCAGAATAAGCGAGGGCTATAGGGTATAACCAATATAGTTAATGAACATTGCATTTTTGCTTCTGAACAACCTCTTGCAATGCCACAGTTTAATTCTCATCATACCCCAGAAAGAGAACAACTCTCACTGTTCTCAGGGCATATTTATTAGGGATACAAAGAAGCTAAAGAAATCAAACCATTTTCTCTGCTATGAGAGAACAACAATGCCAAAAATCAAAGGGAGCTGTGGTCAGAGCTCAAAGTCTGGGCAATTACCAAAAACCCATGAACCTTGTTCTCACTCAAGGTCAAAATGTTTCCATTTGGGGAACCCTTTCTTGTTAAACTACTTTCAGAAAATGAAAATGAGTTAAATTCCCCTAGGGAGAGATGCTTTTCATTTGGAACACATGGTGCCTACCCACAGGGAAGACAGTAATCAATTGGCTAAATTGCTTCTATTGTCCTCACTACTGCTCTTTTGAGTGCCCTCAAAGTTAACTCTCCCAAAAGGCATAGGTGACTAGATAATTGAGCAACAGCAGGGAATAGAGTACTTTCCCCATGAGGTATTTCTTAAAGGGATTTTATGATCTGCTTCTTTATAATAAGGGAATTCTAAAAACTTAGAAATTGAAGTTCTATTAAAAGCATTGATAATTCATTGAATCCAGCATTTTCCAAATGCACTGACCTTCGGATTGTTTCTTACAGAACACATCCAGAGGAATATGTTGGATACTTTGGAAAGTGCTCCTGTGAAGGACTGAGAGTGCCTTCTGGAGAGCATACAGCTGGTGCTCTGCTTGAAGGCATTGAGAGCCTGATAATTATTGAGTTACCTTTTAGAACTAGGATCTGGAGTGTGACTCTCTCGGTCCCTACCCCATCAGGCCTGCTATCATGACTCAGAGCCCAGCAAAATCTCAAATGGACTAGGTGTTATCTATAGTGAAGCTAAACAGTTTCAACAGCATGTCTCCAAGGGCGAGAGATGTAAAATGTACAAGGAGAAAACAACCCCATTTGAGAAAAGAAACGTCTGATTTGCTTCTGGGGAAAGCAAAAGAGACCAACAGTATGTGTGATCAATTTAAGTACTATACCCCACAATTGGAGCCCATCTAGCATATTAGCAAGCATCATTTAGAAAAAAGTAAGAGGAAGAGGGGGGAAAGGAAGAAAAAGAGAATGGGATGAGGACAAGATAGAAAGGACGTTGAGGAGAAAAATAAAAGATCATTCAAAGAAGCCCACTGAGAAAGCTTTTATAGCTTGAACTTAGAAAGGTAGATGTTTTGGCAATTGAACATTTGGGACATGAAAAGAGAAAGAGAGGTTTAATTTCCCGGCATTGAGAGAACTATAGGTCCTTTCACCCCAGGAGATCTCAGTCCTAAAATTCATCCACCCTACCAAGGCTTGGAACACTACTGAGGCTGAAGGGAGCACTTCTATCCTATAGAGATACTGAGCCAATAAGGTTAATTTACAGAAGCGGGTCAGACTCACAAGGCTAGCTGGGAGTAGGCTTTCACTGAGAGTCACACATTTCCAATGAGCTCAGTACAGATTTTATGGGTTGCCTATCTGCAGAGTTATGTCCAATATGCAACTGAGTTACACCAAAACATTACACAATAGATGTACACTATATATCATTACACAATAGATGCCCCCTCCTCCTACTTTGTTCTAAATGATGCTTGCTAATATGCTAGATGGGCTCCTGCTGTGGGGTACAGTACATTTCACAGGATTCTAAATAGAATCCTGCCCACTCAGCCCATATGCCATGTGGTTATCAGGGGTAAAAATGGGTATTTTTGGAGCATACAATCTGAGAAGTGATTTAAGTATTGACTTACCTTGTACTCCTTTCATTCAGGGCTCTGGATCTTGACTCTAGGCAGTGGGGCTGATTCTGTGGGAGGTCCCCAGACACAAGGCCTTCAGGGCTGAGATCAATACATGCTCACTATGACAGTACCTACAAAGCCATCTTTTTCCTAACTATGCCTTTTTATGCCCATGATTCCTCTCAATTTCTGATCCATCAGCCATTTCTATTGGCTTTATCTTTAAAATATATTGTTTACTCAACTGCTTCCTACTGTTACAGCAGGCAGGTAGCTAGGTATGAGCAGAGAAATGGGGCAGGGGCCAGGTGGCAGGAAATCACGTATCTTGTAAACAGCAGGGTCCATGGGCAGACACAGGAAACAGGAACCACCCGACTGACAGGAAATCACACATTTTAGATGATAACCGTCTTCTTAGCAGACAAAGAAGGGTGGAGAAAGGCAAGAATCTCCTGCTCCAAATGTAATCTGTTGCTCATTATACTCTTATCACAATAAAATTAGCCTTGCAGGTAAGAAGTACCCTCATGCACGGATGCCATGACACTTCTATAAGTAAGTGAAAGTCTGTCAGTTGTATCCGACTCTTTGTGACCCTCCCCCCTCCCCGACTGTAGTCCATGGAATTCTCCAGGCCAAAATACTGGAATGGGTAGCCTTTCCCTTCTCCAGGCATCTTCCCAACCCAGGGATCCAACCCAGGTCTCTCGCATTGCAGGCAGATTCTTTACCTATGAGAACAAAAATCCCAAGTCCACCCACTTCAGGAAAGTGAAGCTGGGGTGAAAAATCAGAGAAAACGACCCCCAAACTCCTCCTTTCCCAGTGAACATTGTGCCCCTTCCTCTTACGCCTCTCGTAACCAGCTTGCCAAAAAACCCAGGGCAGCAGCTCCTCACTTCTCTGCCCATTCTCCCTCTGAGAGCATACCTTTGCTTAAATAAGCTTTTACTTTATTTCTTAAACTTTCTGCTTTGCCTCCAAATTCTTCCTAGAAGAACCTCAAATTCACTGGGAAACCTACCATCCCCATTGCTATAATTCTAGTCTGAGTCACCACCATCTGTCTCTTGGACATCTGCATTGAGCTCCATGATTTCTCTCATTCCCTGTTTTCTCACCACTCTTATTCCAAAGGTTCATTTGTTGATGGCCTCCATACACAGAGAGTGAGGAGAAACTGAAGAAAGAAGCATTTCCTCCAGATTGGTAGGTGGCAGGTTTCATGAGCAAAAGAGTATTTACTTACAGTCTTGTCCTGGGTGGTTGGCAAGATGAGTAGATCTCAACACACCTACAAGAATCTGACAATCTCATCAAGTGAAAGTGAAGTCACTCAGTCGTGTCAGACTCTATGTGACCCCATGGACTGGAGCCTACCAGGCTCGTCCATCCATGGAATTTCCAGGCAAGAGTACTGGAGTGGGTTGCCATTTCCTTCTCCAGGGGATCTTCCTGACCAAGGGATCGAACCCAGGTCTCCCACATTGCAGGCAGGCACTTTACCCTCTGAACCACCTGACAAGTTTATAGCAAGGACTTAACTGGATTTAATCACTATACCATCCAGGTGATCTTAATAACACATTACTCTCTTAAGGTTGCATCCTCAAAAGTGGTTCCAGCTGTGGAAATGGTGGGCTGAGTGTACTTCCAACAGAAGAGAGGGAATAAGGATCCTAATTGCCCAGGTCTCCCATTAACTTCCAAGGTCATTCTCCAAACAAACCAGAGTTTTATGTTAACCCCTATCTCTTCCCTTTCCTCCCATAACTTCCTATTGCAATTAGAGTAAAATAAAAAGCGTTTTCAAAGCCTAGGGTATCCCAGGTTCTGCCCATTTCACTTAGTTAAATCCCTGCAGTGTCCCCACTTCATGTTCATGTTAGTTGCTCAGTTGTGTCTGACTCTTTGCAACCCCATGGGATGTAGCCCACCAGGTTTCTCTGTCCTTGGAATTCTCTAGGCAAGAATACTGGAATGAGTAGCCACTCCCTTCTCCAGGGGGATCTTCATGATCCAGGGATTGAACCTAGGTTTCCCACATCTCAGGCAGATTCTTTACTGTCTGAGCCACCAGGGAAGCCATTACGTGCTATCTTCTAGCCTCATTGGTCTTCACTTTGTCCCTAGAGTTAAGTTTATTCTCCTCGAAGGCATTAGCCCTTGTTCATCTCTCTGCTTGGATTATTTTTATCTGCAGGGATCCTTATGACTGCCTTCTCTTCATCTTTCAGGTTCAAGTTTAAAATTCATTTCCTTAGGTTTGGCTTCTCTGATCATCACTAAACCTATTCCTGCCATTGCTCGTATCTTAAACATTTTTATATGTTTATTGTGAGAATATTCAATTGACCTGTAAGCTCCATGATTACAGAAACCTGGTCAACTTATTTACTGATGTATTTTCAGGGCATAAACACTGGTTGATACAAAGCAGGCACTGTTAAAAAAAAAATGTTTCTTAAACAGATGAATGAAAAAATGATGCTTGGACTGTAGCTCAACTCAGTCAAATCTTGCAACCACAGGAATCCTAAACTAACCATGACATTCTAGTAGAGTTGATGCTGCAGTCTCTGTTCTTATCCTTCCTTATATGTGACTGACAGGATGCCTACCTCATTGAAGCTTAGCTAACACATGCTATTTTTTCTGCAAAGCATATCAGCCTTTTTGCACTTAGGAACACCAGACAACACTTTGGCACTATGCTTGGGGGCCATTTTGAACAGAGAAATTACCCCAAAAATGCCCCCAAAGTGGCACTAAATATATTGCAAAAAAAAAAAAAATACACATTTGCAGCAGCATAGCTCCTTGTTCACTGACCTCAGTTGGGAATGAGTTTGTCCAAAGATTTGAATTTTTTGCTAATCTGCCATTAGCTACAAAAGCACTGGGAGTTATTTGAGAGATTACAAATAAATTTTAGCACATAGGCAAATTTGAAAACAGAGAATCCACAGATATTTAACATCAACTGTATTAGACACTCCTTTACTAAAACTGCTACCAGCTCTCTCTTGCAGGCTTTTTCTCCACTCCTCATTGCCTCACCCTCTTACCATCTTGCTGGTTTATTTCAACTCCCTTCAATTTCCCATCTTATTTTCTCATCCAATTCTCCTAGACTACACCTCTGGTATAAATTCTTGTCATTCTGCTGTGAGAAGTGGTATATCCAAGGCAATCCTTCAAGAGGTGTATCTAACAAATGATTATACAAAATCAGCCATAACTCTAAGATTACAGCCTTTCCTGTTACATATTGCCTTAGTTTTCTAACATTGCCATAGCACAATAACACACAAGGGGTGGCTTAGAACAACATAAATTTTTTGTCTGACAATTCTGGAGGCTGAAAGTCCATAATCAAGGTGATGGCAGGGCTGTGTTCCCTCTGAAACCTGCTGGAGAAGATCTGTCCTTGCATCTTCCTAGCTTCTGGCGGTTTTCCAGCCAGCCTTGTGACTCCCTGGCTTGCAGCTTCAGCACTTTAACCTCTTCCTCCATCATCAACTGGCATTCTCCTCACATGTCTCCCTGCATCTCTGACAACTTTTCTTCATCTGGGTGAAGGGAGGCCAATGAGACTGGTAGATCTTGCAACCTGGGGAATATTCTTTCAAATTTCTGACATGTGTGAGTATAGGCAGTCAGGAGGCATTATATATTTCCATGCACTAAAGAGTTACACACTTGGGAACAGTTTACAATGACAGCTAACTTTCTGCTCTGTTGCCCCATTTAAGGATTATTTCACCACTTATCGGTGCCCTCATCTGAAGGTGGCTTCCCCAGTGGCTCAGCTGTAAAGAATCTGCTTGCCATGCAGGAGACTCAGGTTCTATCCCTGGGTCACGAAGATCCCCTGAAGGAGGAAATGGCAACCCACTACAGTGTTCTTGTCTGGAAAAACCCACAGACAGAGGGTTGTGATGGGCTAGAGTTCATGGGGTTGCAAAGCATGTTAATCAGCTACACTCCAATACAAAATAAAAAGTTTAAATGGTAAAAAAGAAAGAAAGAAAGAAAAGAGTAGGAAATATTTGTTAAATTCTCTCTCAAACAAAATGATCACCCCCCTTCACTAAGAACTCACTTCTTTCCAAAGGGTCAAGCCTTGGCAGCTAAATTTGCAGTATCTGACACTCCTTGAGTATATTTGATTGGACAAGGTATACACTAAGCTAGATCACTAACATTACCTCTGCCAGAAGTTTATTTAATGAAAGAGAGATGCTGGTTCCTGCTAGTTGAATTGACAACAGCTAAACTTGGCAGCTGTAAGAAAATGATCTTCCATTATATGCCCAGAGAAGCAGAAAGAGAAAAATCAAATGGACTTGAAAGGGGAAGCCACAATGAGAAACAATGAGCTTTTTTCCATAAAAAGAAAGATCAAAGACAGTTTCTACCTCAGAGCCTGACAATTTTATTTCAATCCTATTGGAGTCTCAAGTATACTTTTTGCCACAGTGCTCCATGGGACACACCTGTGTCAACACCTGTGCACAAGCATTTCCTCCTCCTTTACAGTAGTCTGATTTACTTCTGTTTTTGCAAATAAGTAGTCTTCATTAAAATGAAACTCAGTTAGACCTTTCCATCATTTGTCAGTCTCCTGGATAAGACAGTTGAGCTACTAACATGATTCTAAAAGGAGAGAATTTCTTTAATCTCCCATAAAACTTATCTGCCCAGCAATGGTGATATGTAAATGATTCAACAGCAATATTTTAATCATATGAGACAATGATTCCTGACCCACATGATCAAACTGACATGAGTACTTTGTCTCCTACTCACTTTTAATGAAATATGCACTTCTTATAAAATAGCATTAAAAAATTTATGGTCAACCCTTCAGTTGTTGCTCAGTGGGTAAAGAATTCACCTGCTGTGTGGGAGACCTGGTTTCAATCCCTGGGTTGGGAAGATTCCCTGGAAAAGGGAAAGGCTACCCACTCCAGTATTCTGGCCTGGAGAATTCCATGGACTGTATAGTCCATGGGGTTACAAAGAGTTGGAAACGACTGAGCGACTTTCACTTCAGTTTAGTACACTGCAGGTAAACTGATTTCTATGTACCTACAACATATTTCTATATTGCTCTTTTATTTTTCCTACAGGCTACCAACATGTTCCTACCTCTGGCAGAGGCTCAGTTCAGTTCAGTCACTCAGTCGTGTCCGACTCTTTGTGACCCCATGGACTGCAGCACACCGGGCCTCCCTGTCCATCACCAACTCCCGGGGCTCAGCTCCTTGCTCAGCCCCACACAGACCTGGGCCGGGGCCTTCAGAGTCTTGGCTCCAGCCCGCATCCCGCTGCAGCCACATCTCAGCTTCCTTGAGAGAGAGTTCTGTCAGGATGGGCCACTGTCTGCTGTCTCCACCCCCGGGGGCCCCTATGTGCTCTCTGGGCTTGGGATACAGTTGTCAGATGGAGGCTGTTTTTGGCTTTCTAGCTGTGAGCCCGAGAGAGAGAGAATGTGTGTGTTTGTGTCTTCTATTTCAAGTTTCTTCTCCTGTTCAAAAACCTTATTTAACAAAACAGCCGAAAGCCAAGCTCTCCTTCTGCCATCTGGGGCCCCTGCCCTCCCTGCCTCTGCCCTCTGGGCTCCAGCAGGTCAGTCAGCGAGGCCCACCCGGTGGAGTCTGGGGTCAGTTCTCCCTGAGCTCCTCAGCCTCCCTCACAGCCCGTGTGTCTGCGGAGGAGGGCTCTCGTCAGCCCGGACCCTGTCTGCCTTTGGGCCTCTTCCAGTTCCCTCACGGAAACTCTATGTTGTCCGTGTATTGGGTGCCCAAGAGTCAGCCACTGTTTGATGAAGGCCTTTTTGGAAAAAGGAAAGCACCGCTAATCAAGTATTATAAACGTAAGCTCCCAACTATGGTCATCACAGCCTAGGAGAGGGACCCCAGGGCGCTGAGACCTTACACTGGGGGTCTGGAAGGCTGCCCCGGGGGGCATCGCCAGGCAGGAGGAACAAGGAACCTGAGGGTTGGTGGGCGCTGGCCAGGTGGGGAGGGTGGGAAGAGGGTCCAGGCTGAGGGGCAGCCTGTTCAGAGCCCCTGCCAAGGGTGGGCCTTGGCCAGCGGGTGTGAGCGAGTGGGCTGACAGGGGAGCTGGGTGCAAGGGAAGCTAATGTGCAGAAGGTGGGCGCTGCTGCCGGGAGCCCTGCTTTGGGTGGGGGGGACCCATGGGAAGGGGCCCAGGCAGTGCTGGGCGGGGCAGTCAGCTCTCCCCAGAGACGTCCTGATTTCTACAGGGTAACAACTCCCACCTGGCTTATTTCAAACCACTGGCGGCTTGACCACCTTTCTCACCAAATTCCTGGATATTAGCCATCAGCTCTTGGGGTGTGGTACTGGGACCCTGCTGGCCCTGCCTCATCTACTGGAGAGACCAGTTATGAGGTTTCTGGAGTACTCCAGGTGTGAGACTGGACGGGGCTGATGGTTGTGGAGGCGGGCAGATTTAAGAGCTGTTTTCACGGTGACAAGCGGCAGGAGGTAGGGGTGGGGTGGACGTGAGGGGCTGGGGGGAGGCATCCAGCGTTCGCTGGTGTGTGGTGAGCACTTGGCCGTGACCTGGCTTAGTCCAGGAAGTGGTCCAGGTCCCGCCGGGCTACTCCGCCCTTTCAGGGAAATCCCTGGGCTGCTCTGGGTACGCAGGGGAGGGTCTTTCATCAGCGCAGCGTCCACGATCAGAACATGAGCGGTGTGTTCTCTGGGAGACCCCCTTGCGTTCCGAGCCTCTGGAGGAAGGCACCCAGGAGAGAGGGGTGGCTATGTAACTCCAGTCGGGCAGAGTCACGGATTCTACTGGACGTGACAGCCATGCATGTTTTCCTAACACTCCACGTGCCTTGTCCATAAGAGAGAATACTTCTGCTTCCTCAGAGGAGGAGTCACATGAGAGAGCCCAAGCATCGGCACCCTGATTCGGATGAAAGACACCTAATGATCAGACCCACGTTTGTGGAAAAAGCACTGCACGCCCGCATGGGTGAGACATTTCACCTGCTTTGTCTCCAGTCTGCACGGCAGCCCCCAGCAGGAGTACTGTTGTTCTTACTCCCATTTCGTATCCAAGGAAACTGAATTGTAGGGAGGTTAACCCCTTCCCAGAGAGGCTGAGCTAGTAGGTAAAGGAGCCGGAATCTTCTGGACCTGTTCCTCTTTGAATCCCAGCCTCACGCCTCGTCCACTGGCTTGTGGCTTCTCCAAGGTGGGGATCCAAGGTCAGGGACACTCCCGGGAAAGCTCAGTTTTGTCCACCATCAGTCTAAACTGTTTTGAAGCACTATAGTGAAAACCCGCACTTTGGAAGACAAAATATGTAGGTCTTCCTTGCTAAGCAGAGACGCCAAAAATGAGTATCTCCGAGGGAGGAAGGGCAGTGGAACAAATGACCCCACCCGCCTCCCTGAGTGTTTTTTGCTTTTCTTACCAAGCGTGGGCTTCGACAGTCCCTGCTGTGTGGATACTCTCTTAAATCTTCAGCTCAAGTACTGTCTAGAAGGGCTGGCATTTTCAACAGGATGTTTTGTTAGACACAAAGGGAGAAGGAGAAGATGAGGTGACCTCAGTGACCTCAGCTGCAACCCCTTCCAGGACTGAGAGCTTGCATCACACAGACCCGGGCTTGGGTCCCAGCTATGGTGTGGGCAGCTTTGGGGCTTTGCGCCACAGCCTCCCACGTGGATTTGGAAGAAGCTAACCTCACCAGATGGTCAACACCGAAATCAGATTGATTATATTCTTTGCAGCCAAAGATGGAGAAGCTCTATACAGTCAACAAAAACAAGACCAGGAGC
>NW_011494855.1:1767613-1783493 GCF_000754665.1 Bison bison bison | reverse complement strand
ACTGCAGCACACCGGGCCTCCCTGTCCATCACCAACTCCCGGAGTTCACTCAGACTCACGTCCATTGAGTTGGTGATGCCATCTGACCATCTCATCCTCTGTTGTCCCCTTCTCCTCCTGCCTTCAATCTTTCCCAATATCAGGGTCTTTTCCAATGAGTCAGCTCTCTGCATGAGGTGGCCAAAGTATTGGAGTTTCAGCTTCAACATCAGTCCTTCCAATGACCACTCAGGACTGATCTCCTTTAGGATAGATTAGTTGGATCTTCTTGCAGTCCAAAGGACTTCTCCAACATCACAGTCCAAAGCATCAATTCTTTGATGCTCAGCTTTCTTTATAGTCCAACTCTCACATCCCTACATGACTACTGGAAAAACCATAGCCTTGACTAGACAGACCTTTGTTGGCAAAGAAATATCTCTGATTTTTAATATGCTGTCTAGGTTGGTCATAACTTTCCTTCCAAGGAGTAAGCATCTTTTAATTTCATTGCTGCAATCACCATCTGCAGTGATTTTGGAGCCCAGAAAAATAAAGTCTGCCACTACTTCCACTATTTCTCCATCTATTTGCTATGAAGTGATGGGAACGGATGCCATGATCTTAGTTTTCTGAATGTTGAGCTTTAAGCCAACTTTCTCCCATGTTGTAGGCAGACACTTCACCATCTGAGCCACCAGGGAAGTCCCACTTTAAGGCTGCTGCTGCTGCTGCTGCTAAGTCGCTTCAGTCATGTCCGACTCTGTGCGACCCCATAGACGGAAGCCCACCAGGCTCCCCCGTCCCTGGGATTCTCCAGGCAAGAACACTGGAGTGGGTTGCCATTTCCTTCTCCAATGCATGAAAGTGAAAAGTGAAAAAGTGAAAGTGAAGTCGCTCAGTCGTGTCCGACTCTTAGCGACCCAATGGACTGCAGCTTACCAGGCTCCTCCATCCATGGAATTTTCCAGGCAAGAGTACTGGAGTGGGGTGCCATTGCCTTCTCCACACTTTAAGGCTAGAATACCTTAAAAACCTTTTTATGTTAAGTCCCATTTAACATTGTTTAAGTTCCATTAAACAAAGGTTTAACAGTTTCACCCAAGTTGTCATTTCACGTTGACTTTAAACTTAATGAGTTTCAGCTAACATCATGTTTTCTCAAAACACAAACCTTATGTTCTATTTATCATTACCTTCCTTTTTAATAATGTTTTTAAGGTTTCCTAATATTTTATGTCAGATATGATATACTTACCCTGGAACATTTTTATCTTTACAGCCCTCAGGGGCTCACATCTAAAATGCTGTGATGTGTTCTACAACAGAGGTATTCATTCTTTCATTTATATTCCAAATTTTGGGGAACATTCTCCAAAGGTATGTTTTTGTGAGACACTGGTCCTGCCTTCAAGAATCTAATAGTATGAAAGCTAAAATACATACACATATTAATCTAATTTAGTTAGAAAACCATTCATATCTTAAGAGAGAGCATTCAGAGACCAAGATAGCATTAATTCTGGATGAATAGATTAGGAAATATTTTGTGAAAGAATAAAATTGGAAATATGAGAAATTGAGAAAAGATAACATTGAAAACACAGGAAAGGTAAAAACTGAAAAATGTTGCACAAACTATTCATTTTCTTGGCATTTTTAAAATTAAAAAGGCGTATTTTCTTTTAAATACAGCTAAAATATATGTCCCTCTTGTTCTTACTGATGGCTTGTTCTTTTAGCAGTCCTGCATTTATCAGCAAACCCCATGTTATTTTCACCTTTGCTTTTGACCTTCCCTAAGATAATCATAGGGCTTCCCAGGTGGTTCAGTGGTAAAGAATCTGCTTGCCAAGCAGGAGACATGGGTTCAATTCCTGGGTCAGGAAGATTCCCCGGTGAAGGAAATTGCAACCCACTCCAGTATTCCTGCCTGACAAATCCCATGGACAAACGAGCCTGGCAGGCTGTAGTCCATGAGGTCTCAGAGAGTCAGACATGACTGAGCGACTAAACAACAACAAGGTAATCGTCAGTCTTCCCGTAGTCAAAAGGCCAGCCAGCCCTTCGGAGTCAACATGTGTGTTTTAGTTTTCCCTGTGCGTGCATGCTTAGTCATGTTCACCTCTGCACTATCCCATGGACTATAGCCTGCCAAGCTACTCTGTTCTTGGGATTTTCCAGGCAAGAATATTTGCATGGGTTGCCATTTCCTCCTCCAGGGGATCTTCCTAATGCAGGGATCGAACTGAGTCTCCTGCAGTTTCTGCTTTGGCAGGCAGATTCTTTACCACTGAGCTACCATTTCATCCCTTTACCACAGTTTGTAGAACCTGTTGCTAAGCCTTCCAATTCCCTGAAAATTTTTCAGAGCAAATAACTGTCCATCCTTCATGTCTGCTATGTCTTTCAATGTCTGTCCTACTCATGAATAAGCCCCAAAGAGTAGAATCCCACTATGAATCAGTATTCAGCAAAAGAAGATCTCAATGTAGAAAAGTATGTTTCCCATTGAAAGACATTGTTTATACCCAGAGTACTGGGGAGAAAATCATTTAAGCTCAAGAAAGAATTTGACTAACCTGTCATTTCATGTGCATGTTGTTTCCAAGTGATAAAAAAAATCCCACTTGATATTTTATAAGTCTGACTTGAGTACTAGCAAGAAATCTAAGAGGATGACTGTATTCCCACATTTAAGTTACGTGAAATTAAATGTCTTTGCCTCCTGAAATCTGCAGCACTTCAGGGACCAAAAGGATGGGTAGTTCTTTCCAAGCAGAAGCAAATTCTGGTTGGTTTATGTGTAAACTTATTCTTTAGACCAGGTAGGAGGAAGTTATTCAGTTCTCCATTCAAGGAAGAAAAACATGGGAAGCTGGTATTTAATCCGCATTTTTCTTCTCTTCTGTCATCCTGTTTAGAGGTGAAACATCATGCATTAAGGATGCACTTCTTTGTTAGCTGGAGAGTCATCCCTCATCAACACTCAAACTGCATCCTTTCCATCCGAGGCAGATATCTAAGAGAGACTCCCTCACCAACGTGAACTTCCAATGAAAACACTGATGGAAATACACAGACTAGTTGCACAGATATGAAAAGAGAAGAATGGATGTGATCACCTAAAGGGAACAAGGATTTCTCTTTCTGGCACGAGGAGAGGCTGGGTCAACTGACCTCAGCAGACCAGTTCACAAACCCTGAGCTGCCTTGGAAAATGAATACTTGCTGAAATTTCAGTAAGACTAGGGCTGCAATCCTGACCTGCAATGGAGGATTCTGTCATTTTTAACCACACAAAGACTTCTAGCTAAGAGGGTAACAGGCCAGTTCACAGGCCAAGACATGCTTCCAGAAGAAGTAACATGTTTTTCTAATTCACACAGAAGTATTCTCCTCTCAGAAACCATGGACCTGAAGGACTTGGTTTTCTCCGATGGAGTACTTCTCCTAATTCCCACAGAGGCATGGTATAGGCAAGTATTGTCCTAGAGACAAATACCAAAGTAAAGCCTTTAGTCTCTTATTAAGGGACGTGTGCATGCATGCTAAGTCGCTTTAGTCATGTCCAACTCTTTGTGACACTATGAGCCTGCCAGGCTCCTCTGTCCATGGGATTCTCCAGGCAAGATAGTGGAATGGGTTATCATGCCCTCCTCCAGGGGATTTCCCTGACTTAGGGCTCCAACCTGCATCTCCTGTGACTCTGACATCACAGGTGGATTCTTTACCAATGAGCCACCAGGGAAGCCCTATTAAGGGATAAATAATACTAAATACAAAGTAGAAATATTATAATGTCTTAAGCATTTACTATGCACCTGGCATTCTGTTAGTTGCTTTCTTGTAATCTATTAAACTCTTCCATAAACTTTATAAGGTAGATGCCATTACAAAATACCTTCTTAAACATCTTCCATATAGCGACATTCTCCACCCCCTCAGGAAAACATACTGAACAATGTTTATCACACACTGAATATTTGTAACCACCAGGCCATTCTTTAATACTAAAGAGTACTGAAAAGTATTCTTCATCTAGAGTTTGGGTTTTTTGCTACCAAGAATCAGTTGAGTTGGAGCCTGAAACTTTTAAGGTCAGTTGTCATTATTTTGAAATTATGCTATTTTAATAACTTGTAAACCAAAAAAAAAACTTAAGAAAAATAGTTGTTTTCTATAAATTAAGTGGATTTTATTTTCTATAAAATCCACTTTTGGGAGTTGAATAAAGATGGCACAACAGAAAGAAATTCTCTTGAATTATTTGCTTGTGCAACCATTTTAGCATAAAAATAAATAAAATAAAAATAAAGAAAGATTTCAGACAGACTGCTTCCCAAGTGTCTAAATTCTTGCTCCTTTGAAAGAAACTAAGGCTGAAAATAATAGATTAAACATAGTGGGAATGGTTTATGTAAGACCTCATGGAAGCCCAATCAACAGACCTGTACTAAAAGAAATCATTCAGCTATTGGCAAATGAGTATGTGTTTAAGTTATAATCAAAACCTTCAGTTTGCATACATCACTTTTTGTGATTGCTCACTTTACCTTTTTAAGAGAGTTTCTACCATATTATTAACATTAGGCATGATGAAAATGAGTCAGCTTGTTATGCGAATTGTGAAAAAAATCACAGTCAAGATATTAGTTATCGCCTGTTGCTTGTCCTTCTGTCCCAAACAGAGCACAAGCAAATGTATTTAAGCTTATGAACTTTATATAGCCCTTTGTATAACTTTATGGGGTTACATAGTGTATATACTGTTTATATAGTACCAAACCTAGTGCCTGACATATAATTGGTGATCAATATATATTTGTGGATGGAAATCAGGAAGGGAGATTCACTGAGAGGATTTTAATTAATCTTTTATAAGAAAATTAAAATGTCACCAAACGATTATGAACTATAAGAACAAATAACATGCTGGTCACAAAATGTAGTGGTAGATAGCCAACCTGATCTTAACTAATTTTGATCTTTCAGGATCAGTTGATATTTACCTTTTTAAAATCTATTTTTATCATTTTTGTTCAATACATTTAAAATTTTTAAAAATACATGCTGAAAAATGACCTAAGATATTCAGAAAATAACTTTTATATACCGAGTATTTTAAAATTTCATTGTCATTACAGGAATCACATTATTTCAGACTCTGCTATTTAAAATGTGTAATTATTCAGGCATAGACTAGTGAATTGTATACTTGTAAATTCAAGGATTAAAAAAAGGCAACTTTCAAAGCCAAAGAATAATACGAAAAAGAATTATAAGGAAAATATTTATCTGATTTAAAATAATTCCTTAAAGCTCATTAGAAGCATCTATATGCATAAAAGTAATCAATAGTATAAATGAAATTCATTGTCTTCTGTTCTTTAAAGCTGGTTCCTTAGCAGGTTTCCATGCAATTCTTTCTTAATCTAGATTAGGTTACCTAAAAGTAATAAAATTCATTTTAAAAGTATAATTTTAAGTTTTAATCAATTAAAAATGTCCTTCTATCTATTTCAGGCAGTTCTCAATCTTTTCTCTTTTTAATTTTTGTTGGGCTATAATTAATTTACAATACTGTGTTATTTTCAGGTGTATAGCAAGGAAATCAACTATACATATACATACATCCACTCTTTCTTAGATTCTTTTCCCATATAGGCCATGACAAAGTATGAAGTAGAGTTCTGTGTGTTATACAGTAGGTCCTTATTAGTTATCTATTTTATATACAGCAGTGCGTATATTTCAATCCCAATCTTTTTTCTACAATACACAAGAAGGATAATCATTTATCTCATCATTCATATAGTCAACGAGCATTTATTAAGAGCCTACTGTTTTCCAGATATGTACTCATATATTCAATGAGCATTTCTTAAAAGCCTACTATTTTTCCAAATCCTTTGTTAGGCACTGTGAATATAGCAAAGAACAAACAGATATTACCTGTCTTATATTCCACTGGAGACACAGGGAAAATAAACAGCAAGATGAAGAAGTGACAAGTGCCCTATGATGAAAATAAATGTGTGATGTGATATAGAGTTATTTCAAGTTGAATAATCAGAAAACATTTTTCTGAGGAAGAGATATTTAAACCAAGACTATGTAGTCACAAGGAGCCAACCATTCAAAAATCTGGTGAAAGCATTCCAGGCAAAGGAACATAGAATAAGGGCAGAGAAATAAGCCGGGAGAGGATCACGGAGAGCTATGTAAGCTAAGAATTTGAGTTTTATTATAAATGTGTTGTTGTTGTTCATTTGCTAAGTTGTATCTGACTCTTCACGACCCCATGGACTGCAGCACACCAGGTTTTCCTGTCTGCTATCTCTGGGAGTTTACTCAAATTCGTGCCCATTAATCTCATCCTCTGCCACCCTCTTCTCCTTTTGACTCCAATCAATTTTAAGTGCAATTGTGTGTAATTGGAGATTTTGAGGAGATGAGAGAATATGATTCCAAATGTTCTACACATACTCTGTAAAGACTGGTTTAACAAAGGCACAGTTTAGGAAGAAAGTGAACAAATGGAAACAGTGAAATCAGTTAAGAGGCTATTTCATTTGTCAACATGACACTAAATGGTAGCACTGGAGAAATAAAAGAGCAGACAATTTGGGGACATTTTAAAGGAAGAGTCTATAGAACTTAGAGATGTTTGTCAGAAATGAGGGAAAGAGAGGAACAAAGATTGACTCCTCTGTTTTGGGGTTGAGATACTAAATATTAATGGCATTCACTTTGACAGGAAGACTGGGAAACAATTAAGTTGGGATGGAAGACCAAGACCTCTGCTTTGAATGGTTAATAACTGAGATATTTATTAAGTATCCAAATAGATAACTCATAGAAAGATGAGGCTTAGAGAAGAGATTGAGGTAAAAATAAGCCTTAGGATTCACCAGCAAAGAGATTGAATTTAAAGCCATAAAATTGGAGGAAATTACCTAACAACAGAACATACAGTAAAAAAGAAAAATGGTACCCACAAACAAGATGTATGGCATATCATTGTTTAAAAATAGTTCAAAGACATTGAAGAGAAGGATAAGTCATTGATAAAAGAGAAGCAGAGTCACAAGGGAAAACAAAAGCCAACAAAATTTACTACCATAGAATCCAGAAGAAGAAAAATTCCAAGGAGGAGGGTGTCATCTACTTTGTCAAATGCTGTTGACATCTAGTAAAGTGAAGAGAGAAAATCAGACACTGACTTTAGGAAAATAGTGAATTGTTATCAGATACAAAATATGATGAGCAATTTTAGTAGAATGGTAGTTGTGGAAGTCAGATTAACAAGAGTTGAAGGAATGATGAAAGTGGAGGAATACAGAGTATACAAATTGATAATTCAATAAATTTTGCTATTAAAAATGAAAAAAAAATGAGGATATAGTTGAAGTGGGACATGACATCAAAATAAATAGAATATAAAAGATCTGTTCCTCAATTTAGTTCTGACTACTATCAACTGGTGTGACCTTGGGAAAACTACATAATTTTTATAAATCTCTACAAAATGAGATATCTTATCTGTACCTCACAGAGTTTCTATAAATTCAATTTTGATTATATATATATATAATATATATATAAAGTTCTTTGTATAATTTCAGGATTGTGTCAAGAACTCTTATGGTAATGTTGCTTTTATTATTTTCCTCTTTTCCTTCTGTGAAACTGCTGTTAAAGCATATTTTCCTCTCTATCTTTAGCATCTCTTACAAAAGCCATCAAACTTAAAATTCCATTAATGTATCTATAAATTCTGGTGAAAGAGAGCATGTCTCTTATTATTAAGACAAAGAAGACTTAAGTAACAGTATGATACTCGTTTTATATTTGCTTCTAAAATGATAAGAGGTCAATTTAACATTCAGTTAGAATTACTACATAATCTCAAATTTTGGTTGTATCTCTACCTTGTCAATAGATTTTATTTTTGTAATTATTTAAGCATATATACATATATGACACATATATGTGTGTGTCAAAATATATCTGTCCTTAATTGAATTAATTATAATTTATGGCCAGTTTTAAGAATTCCAAAGATAATAATTAGAGAATCTAAGAGCTATCTTTCAAACATCAGCCATAAGTCTAGTTAGCCCTAGAATTAATTTTTATATTCTCTTAAGTAAAAGTCCTTTACGAAGTCCTCACAAAATTAAAGTCAAGCAAATATGTATAATAAGAAATTTAACTATTAATTTGTTCATTTAAGGATGGAGATCAAGACTTTTTGTGTTTCTTTGGAATTGCATCTAAAACCTCAAAAGAAACTCACCAAAAACATGCCTCCAAGACTTACTGAACCATCATCCCTATGCACCCTCTGTCTACCTATTCAAGTAAAAGTCTAAGGAGTTTAAGGAATTCCTCCACATAGCAGTTATCCACTAAGAGAAAGAATGAAACTGGAAGAGGTTGTTTCCACAGACATTTGAAGAGATGCTTAAGAAAAACCACTCCAAGAGACTGCAGTTGCTGGCATTTTCTAAAAAACCACATGTCTTTTTTAACATCAACCAGTTCTCTAATTATCTGACACCAACTGGGTGCTCAACAATTCAAACCTTATACCAACTACCCAGTTGACACAGACCCCACCCCACAAAACTGCCCTCATTTCGGACGCCAGCTGAAAATGGGGTGTCCGGGCTATCCACACTTTTGCCCAGATAACTACAAATTCAAGGGTCATTACAACTTCATCTTCAGGTTTGATAATTCAGTAGAATGATTCACAGATTTCAGAAAAGTACTTTACTTACAAAAACCAGTTCATTATAAAAGATAACTCAGAAACAGCCAAATGGTAGAGATGTACAGGGGAGAGTACAGGGGGAGGGGGTGCAGAGCTCATGCCCTCTCTGGGCACACCAGCCTGCCAGCACAGTGATGGACTCACCAATCTGGAAAGCTCCCTGACTCCTGTTGTAACTAATAAATGGAGTTTTCTCCATTTATTAGTTAGTGGGCATCTAAGTCATTGGCAATTAATTACTCAACTCATTTTCTAACCCCTTTCTCATCCCCAAAACTGGGATGGGGGGAGGCTGAAAGTTCTAACATCTAATTATGCAATTGATCTTTTGGGGTAACAAGACCCTATCCTAAAGCTATCTAGAAGGCCACTAAGAGTAAGTTTATTAGCAGGCCTAGGCCTGTGTGCATGGTAAGTTGCTCAGTCATATCTGACTCTTTGCAACCCTATGGACTGTAGTCTGCCAGGTTCCTCTGTCCATGGGATCTCTGGGCAAGAATACTGGAGTGACTTACCATGCCCACCTCCAGGGGATCTTCCTGACTCAAGGATTAAACTCGCCTCTCCTTTGGCTCTTGTACTGCAGGCGGATTCTTTACCACTGAGCCACCTGGAAAGCCTTTTTTTTTTTTTAGCATATGCAACATTAAATTGCAAAAAGCTCTATGCTGGGAATTGGGGACAAAACCAGATATTTATTTTTCATTGTATTGCACTGCAAGAAAGGCAACCTAGCAGGTTATCCACCTTGGATATTTGCAGTGACCTGATAACTGTCCTCAGGCTGCTTCCACAAAGAGGCAGCTTCTAGCAAAGCAGAGAGGATGCACTGAGCTTTAGTTCTTTCAATATTTACTGGAAACTTCCTTTTTAAAAAAAAAAGGAAATGCAAGAATTAACCTAGATCATTTGAGCATATAAAGCAGAATTGATTCTTTTTTAAATTGATTATTTATTCATTCAATATGGATTTTTTTTTCAAGCACCGAGCCAAATACTGTTCTAGTTGTGCTGAACACAACTGTAAGCAGAACAAAGCCCCTGCTTCGTTCATAGGCCACACATTGTAATGGAGAAAGAGTAAGCACATATATGTAACAATGTATGTAATAGTTTCAAAGGAAAGTGCTATGAAAAAGCAGGGTAAGAGTACAGGCACTTGGGTAGGGAGGTGAGGTTATTCTAGAGAAGTTCTCATTGTAAAGTTGACATTTGAGCAGAGATGTGAGGGAATTGAGGAAGCAAGACACATAAAAATCCAGTGAACTTATTTTGCTATTCCTTAAAATATGAATGAATACGGGAACTTTAAAATAACTAAAGAAGAAATTCAGGTTTAAATAATGATGTTCTAAAGTAGACAAGGAGAGTTTGGGTAGTCTAATTATCTAATAAGCATGTCTTGTTTACAATTTACCAGCAACCTTTCTTTGTGTAGCAATCTTAACAAAAATAAAAGAAATATATCCAATTTTTCTATCTTTCACACACACTAATACTTTAAAAGAACATACTTTTTAAATCATGCAAACTGTATATTGCCTTCTAATCAATATGCGGAAATCAATGAAGTAATGATACCTAATGAGATTTGAGGGATGCAATGCTTCCTCTTGTTCTTTAAATGTGAAAGTTTGAATTATGTGGATCAATAGACAATGATCTAAACTGCCCTTTCTCACAGACAAAAGGGTATATCCTACTAAAACACTAGTTTATGCAGGCACTTGGTGCAATCACTTTCTCCTTTAAAACCAGTGACTAGTTTGCTAATCTTTCTGTTATGACATTTCCTTTATCTGAATTATAGTCAATTCTGGATTTGACTTTTGACCACTAGCATATTGTCTGCTACTTTACAACAGGAACTGTACTTTAATCATTATTTTACTCCTTACCCAGCAAGGATTTGCACGTAGTAGGTAGAATAATTGTTTGCTTCCTATAATTTTAAATTCTAGTTTTAATAGATAATATATTTTTAATTGTTCAACAATCAAAATAGCATAAAAATTATTCATTGAGAGCTTTTACTCACATCTCTATCCACCTTTGACCATTCCCCCACTATACACAAAATATAACAACTCCCTTTAATTTTTCAGTGTTTACATGAATGTACACAAATATAAACAAATAACTTTAAACCCTTATTTTCTCCAACTCTTACACAAAGATAAACATAGCTCTATACTGCTCTGCTTTTGACTTTTTTCTAATTTAATAATGTGTCTTTCTGTAACCAAATGTCTTTACGCTTTGTATTGTGTAGTACTCTGTTGTGAAGCTACATTTCTACCATCCTAAACTGTATTGTAATGAATAACCTTTGTTTTGCAGTAGGCAGAATTCTAAGATGACCACCCAATGATCCACACCCTTACATAATTCCCCAGCCCTTGAGTGAGGAAGACACGTGTATATATATGATGGACTATCACTCTCTTGATTAGCATGTTCTATGGCACAGCTGACTGGAGAAAGAAATTATCCCAGATAGGCCTAATCTGGTACTTCCTTGGTAGCTCAGTGATAAGAATCTGTCTGCCAGTGCAGGAGACCCAGGTTCAATCCCTGGGTCCAGAAGATCCCCTGGAGAAGTAAATGCAACCCACTTTGGTATTCTTGCCTGGGAAATCCCATGAACAGAGGAACCTGGTGGGCTACAGTCCATAGGGTCACACAAGAGTCAGACACAACTTAGCGACTGAACAACAACAACAGGCCTAATCTAGGTAGGCTTTGAAGGAAGAAGTTCAAAGCAAAGTAAACAATATTCCACAGCTAGTTTTGAAAAAGCAGGGGGACGCATGTCAAAGATCATAAGCAACTTCTTAAAATGATAGCAAACTACCACCCCCAGCCAGCAAGAAAATGGAGACCTCAGTGGTACAGCACCAAGAAATTGAATCCTGCCAAGGACCCAAAGGAAATTGGAAGAGGGTTCTGAGCTCCAAATGATAAAATAGCCCAGCCAGCATCTTGACTTAACTCTGTAACACCCTGAGCAGAGAAGCTAGTTATATCACAGCTTGACTTCTGACCTACAGACACTATGAAATGGTACATTTTGTTGTTTTAAGTCTTTTAAGTCTGTGATAATTTGTTATATGACTCCACTTTATTAGAGTTCCTCAGGCTGATCTTGCTTGGTTGATTTTTTTATATATATAAACTTTTTAAAGTTTTTATAGTTCTAGAAAACTAAAACTATGGTATTTTTAAATTGACTTAGGGACAATTGATATTTTAAGCATGTTTTAAGCATCTCTATTTTAAGAGCATATTAATTAATTCCATCTTTATGTCTACTTTTATTGATTAAAATAAAGTATCCATTCAGGAAATATCCAGAGGAAAGTATCCATGAAGATAACTTGCCGTCTCCTCTGTTTAGCATAGATTTCTTTCTGGGCTTGTGCTTGGTCATGTCCAACTCTTTGCGACCCTTTGGACAGTAACTTGCCAGGCTCCTCTGTCCATGGGATTTTTCAGGCAAGAATATTGGAGTGGTTTGCCATATCCTCCTCCAGGGGGATCGTCTCAACCCAGGGCTCAAACCCGTGTCTCCTTTGTCTCCTGCATTGCAGGTATATTCTTTACCTGCTGAGCCATTGGGGAAGCCCAGATTTCTTTCTAGCAAACAATTAAACCTGGGACTCATGGTTATTTCTCAGGGCTGCCTATAACAAAGTACCACATACTAGATGGCTTAAGCAGTGGATATTTATCGTTTCATAATTCTGGAAGCTAAAAGTCCAAAGTCAATGTGTCAGCAGGGTTGGTTTCTTCTCAGGGCCGTGAGGATACATCTGTTCCATGCTTCTCTCCTAGCTTCTAGTGGCCTCAGTCTTTGGTTTATAGATGATGTTTTGCCTGTGTCTTTTTATCGTCTTCCCTGTATGTCCATCTATCTCTGAGTCCAAATCTCCCCTTGTGAGGACATAGCCATATAAGATAGAACCCACTTTAGACCTCACTTTAACTTGATCATCTGCTCTTCAATATGGTCACATTCACAGGTATCAAGGGTACAACATCATTTTGAGTGTACACAAAAGGCCTCTTCAGTGGTTTTTAAACAGATATATGGTTCCAACTCCAGTAAAAATATGGAAGGTAATTTTTTTAATTATTTTTTTAATTCTACTACCTTATAACTAAGTGACAAGTGATTTTTTTTATGGAAAGATGTTAAAAATAATTTTTAAAAAACTTTTTTAAGCCTGAGACTCTTCACAATTCATTAATGATGAGTTCAGCTTGAGACTATAGAGGAGCATGTTTTCTTACAGAAATTTCTGACTCATCATATTCTTGGGAAGAAACATCATACAAACTAAATTCCAAACTTGTCAACTAACAAGATATGTGGTAGAGACAAAAAAAAGCTTCATTTTATTTTACTGCATTACTTGAAATTTAGTTAGCATTTCACAGGGAAAGTAGACCTGAATTTTTATGAGTCCTTTCAGAGTTTAATGAGTTTCAGTTCTTAAGTAAACCTTTATTGGAGGAAATTAAGATCTTACAAGACCTTAAATGGAACAAAAGCAAAATCAAAAGCTAGTGGTGAGGAAGGTCATAACCTCAGATACAATCGTTTAATCATTTGTTACCATATGCGGGGAATTCATTAGACTTCACAGTGCAGTTTTTGAGAGCAGACTCACCTGAGTCTGAAAATAAGCAATGACTTATATGTCTTGGAATCAAATATTAACTGGTTCAGTTCTAACAGAAAATTTACTATATTCTGCCACTCCTTTTTCTTTTTTTTTTTTTTTGCCCATTCTGTACAGCCTGAGGGATCTTAATTCCCAGATGGGGATCAAACCCATGCTCCTCACAGTCAATGAAAGCACCAAGTTCTTAATCTATGCAGGGCAGCCTACATAGAAAGACAGAACTTACTCTACCCCTAATGTTGCCATCATATTGTATCATAGCAAAGGAACCACAGAGATCCTCTGGTTAGGTCAAATCTTCACAGATGAATAACCTGAGGCCACAATCTTTCAAAGAGTGGCTTTCAAAGAGTTGTAGAGTCCACTGATTCACCGCAATACATGTTCTCTTCTCTTGCCTTTTAGTAATAAATTTTGGCTTCACATTTGACTTCATAGCTAGAGACTGTATTTTAAAACTTCTTGAATCAGATTTCTATTGCTGTCATAACAAACTATCAAAATTTATCAGCTTAGAACAGCTCCCATTTATTATCTGTCACAGTTCTGTAGGCAAGAAGTCCATGTAGATTCAGCTACATTATTGACCCAGGGCCTCTCAAAGCCAAAATCAGGATGGTGGCTGGGCTAAGCTCTTACCAGAAGACTCTGAGGAAGAATCTGCTCCTAATTTCAGTTAGATTGTAGGCAGAATTGAGTCCCTTACCATTTCTAAAACTGAGAGGTCTCTGTTTTCTTAATACATAGTCCTTCATCTTCAAATCAACAATGGCATACTGAATTCTCTTGCTCTGAATCTCTGATTTCCCTTCTGTTTCAACCACAGAAATATCTCTGCTTTTAATAGTTCCATTGCTTATATTAGACCCAACTGTATATTTTAGGATAATCTATTTACCTTAAATTCAGCTGATTAGTAATCGTAATTACACCCCTTTGACATATAATTAAATATAATCTTTAGAGAAACATTAGAGGGCAAAGGTTATGGATAACACAATTCTGCCTACTGCAGCTCTCTTGCAGTAGAAGCCACCAAGCCAGAGCTGCCACTCTGCACACAACCAGGGGGGCATCATGATCACAAAATCCAGTGCCAATGATGCCCTTGGATGTATACAACATGGGAAAAGCATACCATATAATTAGGTTTAGCCAATGGAATGGAAATGGAAATAATGTGCATGACTTCACACTATTTTAACATAAAGTGTCTTGCCCAGTTTTTCTTTGCTTTTTCTGCTAACCTGAAAATGACAGTAACATAAGCCATTTTATTACGAAAGAAAAAAAAAGGAAAAAATTGTCTTGTATGTTATGGTTTCTTTATTATGGAGGTTTATCTTGCTCACTGTGTTGTTCAGTTCAGTTCAGTTCAGTTGCTCTGTGGTGTCTGACTCTTTGCAACCCAAAGGAATGCAGCAGGTCAGGCTTCCCTGTCAATCACCAACTTCTGGATCTTACTCAAACTCATGCCCATCGCAACAGTAGTGACATCCAACCGTCTCATCCTCTGTCGATTCCTTCTCCTTCTGCCCTCAATCTTTCCCAGAATCAGAGTCTTTTCCATTGAGTCAGTTCTTCACATCAGGTGGCCAAAGTATTGGAGTTTGAGCTTCAGCATAGTCCTTCCAATGAATATTCAGGACTGATTTCCTTTAGGATGGACTGGTTGGGTCTCCTTGCAGTCCAAGGGACTCACAAGAGTCTTCTCCAACACCACAGTTCAAAAACAACCATTTTTTGGCACTCATCTTTCTTTAACCCCCAACTCTAACATCCATACATGTCTACTGGAAAAACCATAGCTTTGACTAGATGGACCTTTGTTGGCAAAGTAATGTCTATGCTTTTCAATATGCTGTCTAGGTTGGTCATAGCTTTTCTTCTAAGGAGCAAATGTATTTTAATTTCATGGCTTCAGTTAACATCTGCACTGATTTTGGAGCCAAAAAAAATAAATTCTGAAACTGTTTCCATTGTTTCCCCATCTATTTGCCATGAAGTGATGGGACTGTATGCCATGATCTTTGTTTTGGAATGCTAAATTTTAAGCCAACTTTTTAACTGTCCTCTCACTTTCATCAAGAGACTCTTTAGTTCCTCTTCACTTTCTGCCATAAGGGTAGTGTCATCTGCATATCTGAAGCTATTGATATTTCCCCTAGCAAGCTTGATTCCAGCTTGTGCTTCCTCCAGCCCAGCATTTCTCATGATGTACTCTGCATATAAGTTAAATAAGCAGGGTGACAATATACAGCCTTGACGTACTCCTTTTCCTATTTGGAACCAGCCTGTTGTTCCATGTCCAGTTCTAACTGTTGCTTCCTGACCTGCATACAGGTTTCTCAAGAGGCAGGTCAGGTGGCCTGGTATTCCCATCTCTTTCAGAATTTTCCACACTTTATTGTGATCCACACAGTCAAAGGCT
>NW_011494855.1:1766437-1767513 GCF_000754665.1 Bison bison bison | reverse complement strand
GTTCATGTTCACATACTGTTGAAGCCTGGCTTGGAGAATTTTGAGCATTCCTTTACTAGCATGTGAGATGAGTGCAATTGTGCAGTAGTTTGAGCATTCTTTGGCATTGCCTTTCTTTGGGATTGGAATGAAAACTGACCTTTTCCAGTCCTGTGACCACTGCTGAGTTTTCCAAATTTGCTGGCATATTGAATGCAGCACTTTCACAGCATATATTTTAGGATTTGAAATAGCTCAACTGGAATTTCATACCTCCACTAACTTTGTTCATAGTGATACTTCCTAAGGCCCACTTGACTTCACATTCTAGGATGTCTGGCTCTAGGTGAGTGATCACACCATCATGGTTATCTGAGTCATGAAGATCTTTTTTGTACAGTTCTTCTGTGTATTCTTGCCACCTCTTTTAATATCTTCTGCTTCTGTTAGGTCCATACCATTTCTGTCCTTTATTGTGCCCATCTTTGCATGAAATGTTCCCTTGGAACCTCTAATTTTCTCGAAAGGATCTCTAGTCTTTCTCATTCTATTGTTTTCCTTTATTTCTTTGCATTGATCACTTAGAAATGCTTTCTTCTCTCTCCTTGTTATTCTTTGGAACTCTGCATTCAAATGGGTGTATCTTTCCTTTTCTCCTTTTCCTTTCATGTCTTTTCTTTTCTTGGCTGTTTTAAGGCCTGCTCAGGTAAACATTTTGCCTTTTGCCTTTATTTTTCTTGGGGATGGTCTTGATCACTGCCTCCTGTACAATGTCAGGAACCTTCATCCATAGTTCTTCAGGCACTCTGTCTATCAGATCTATTCCCTTGAATCTATTTGTCACTTCCACTGTATTATTGTAAGGGATTTGATTTAGCCCATACCTGAATGGTCTAGTGGTTTTCCCTACTTTCTTCAATTTAAGTCTAAGTTTGGCAATAAGGAGTTCATGATCTGAGCCACAGTCAGCTCCCAGTCTTGTTTTTGCTGACTGTATAGAGCTTCTCCATCTTTGGCTGCAAAGAATATAATCAATATGATTTCAGTATTGACCATCTGGTGATGTCCATGTGTAGAGTCTTCTCTTGTGTTGTTGG
>NW_011494855.1:1757965-1766305 GCF_000754665.1 Bison bison bison | reverse complement strand
CAAACCACTTCATTATTCTTGCTTTGAGAACTCCTTGAACAGTATGAAAAGGCAAAAAGATAGGACACTGAAAGATGAACTCAACAGGTTGGTAGGTGCCCAATATACTACTGGAGACTAGTGGAGAAATAACTCCAGAAAAAAATGAAGAGACAGAGCCAAAGCAAAAACAATACCCAGTTGTTGATGTGACTGGTGATGGAAGTAAAGTCCAATGCTGTAAAGAGCAGTATTCCATAGGAACCTGGAATGTTAGGTCCATGAATCAAGGCAAACTGGAAGTGGTCAAACAGGAGATGGCAAGAGTGAACATCAACATTTTAGGAATCAGTGAACTAACATGGACTGGAGTGGGTGAATTTGACTCCGCTGACCATTATATCTACTACTGTGGACAAGAATCCCTTAGAAGAAATGGTGTAGCCACCTTAGTCAACAAAAGAGTCCAAAATGCAGTACTTGGATGCAGTCTCAAAGATGACACAATGATCTCTAATTGTTTCCAAGGCAAACCATTCAGTGTCACAGTAATCCAAGTCTATGCCCCGACCAGTAATGCTGAGGAAGCTGATGTTGAACGGTTCTATGAATACCTACAAGACCTTCTAGTACTAACACCTAAAATATATGTCCTTTTCATTATAGGGTACTGTAATGCAAAAGTAGGAAGTCAAAAGATACCTGGAATAACATGCAAATTTGGATTTGGAGTGCAAAATGAAGTAGGTCAGAGGCTAACAGAGTTTTGCTAAGAAAACACACTGGTCATAGCAAATATGTTCTAGAATCAAGATTAAGATCCAGACTGCTTGATTCCGAGTCCAGGTCTTTTTGTTGTCATCTTTTCTCTCCTTATTCACATATGTGTTTAGTTCTGAACACCACCACTACACATGGAGCTGATTACTTTATGTTCTTTCCCACTTGGTAGGTCTAACATCTTCTGTTCTCTCCTCCAGTATCCTCCTCTTGTGTTCTCCAAAAGTTCTGTAAGCATCTCTGACAGGAGAGATGGCAGGCCTAGTTGGAGTCTGAAAAGGCTTGGTTTGAATTAGATGTGATAAGGGTGAGGGACTCAGTTGGGTGAGGTTGGCTTGTGTAATACCTCAAGTCTCTTTAGATAAAAAGTGTGGGAGTAAAAGATAAGTTGTATTATTTGTGTGTGTTAGTCACAGTTGTATATAACTCTTTGTGGCCCCATGGTCTGTAGCCTGCCAGCCTTCTCTGCATATGGAATTTTCCAGGCAAGAACACTGGAATAGGGTACCATTTCCTATTCTAGAGGATCTTCGCAACTCAAGGATCAAACTCATGTCTCTTGCATCTCCTGCAATAGAAGGTGGATTCTCAAATTCCTGAAAAGCGGTGAATAATTCTGCACAAAATAAAATGCATCATAATAAAGAAAAAGCAAAAGTTATTTTCTAATAAATAAAAGAATATATCAGGCATGTCAATATTACATACAACATCAATGTGAAGAGTGAGTAAATAATTAATTTTAAAAATTGAGTATCTAAAAATAAGTATTCATAAAATAAATTTATTAACAATGATCAATCAAGCAATAGAGAGCACTTTTGTATAGCCAATAACTCTATTTTGCTACATATTCTTCATTAACTGGCATTCAAAGTCTTTGTCATGCCCCAGATTTAGCAATTTCATTAATCTTGACATCAGTGTGAGTATTGTACTGATGAAGCCCTCTCTAAGGAGAGAATGCAGCCAATGTCTGTGATCTCTTAGCTCTTTTCATTCTGGCTGATAACTTCCCTCTTGACTCTAATTGCTTCTACAGCTCTGAGCTTCCCTGAAATGTTACTGATGATTTTTAGGCATTATTTGTATTAAAAAAAGATAAAACCTCATAAAACATGTAACTGGAAAGAGTGTAATCTAAGACAATTTAAAGACTACAAAATCCCAAAGTAACTGTAAGTGCAGATGTTGGCTTGGAAATTGCCTTATATCTTGCTGAATAGTTTCATATTAGGTTTCACCTCGACATTTGAAAATACTTTTGAATCAACTCATGATATGACTAACAGTATAATCCCTACCTTGTAAAAATTATATTAATTGTATAATTATGCAAGTTATTTCTATACATTAATAAAGGTGCTAGTTTTTTTTTTATTCTATTCTCAAGAAACATGAAATAATTATGGATAGACTGGGTTGCCAGTTTATCAGCCACAGATAGATATTTGTTATTTGTTCTAGGGTTGGCTGAGGAGTTAAAGTAGAATGTCTAGAAAAGGAATAAATAATATTAATGAACAAAGAGGAGACAGTAAAAGTCAGCAGGATCTGGGGGATAGGACTTGCGCTAATGGCATCACATTTTGCAAGTGACCAAATAATTCTGAGTCCATTTCTTTTAAGACATGGGGCTCCTAGTACCTGCCTCTCCATGAATTTTTGAGGGTAAAATAAGGAAAAGGTAGAAAGTATAGTCCTTGAAACCTAGCTGGCACCCTAAAATGGTTTTCTCTTACTTCCTCCAGTTCCTGTAGGGGACACTCTGAAAAAGACAAGATTTAGAAAGTGGAATATCCCCTGGGTACAAGTGTATTCCCAGCCTTTACTAGTAAATAGCAGAACAGTGCACCAGGCCAAGCTACGTAGGGTAATAGTACTCTTTCTTAAAGGAGGATATTATACTAAAGTTTACCCCATGTATTAGTTTTCTTATATTGTATAACAAATAAAGGCAAATTTAGTGGTTTAAAACAACACAAATTTATGTTCTCCATGTGTCAGATGTCAAAGTGTGGCTTGACTGGGTACTCAGCTCCAGGTCTTAACAGGCTATAATAAAGGGGTCAGATAAAGTTGTATTCTCATCTGCAGCTTGTGGTGCTCTTCCAAATTGTTGTAATAATTCTGTTTTAGGACTGAGACTTCCATTTCTTGATGTCTAGTGGCTATGGATCATTCTCAGCTACTGGAGGCCCCTGTCAGGTCCTAGCTAAGCTGCCAGAAACTTGCTCCTCAATTTCTCAAAGTAAGCACTCGTGCATCACAAAATCTAACCAGGAGAATAACTGCCCCATCATGTCCTCAGGTCCTGATCACACTCAAGAGGAGAGGATTACAGGAAGATCTTATGCCAGTTGGTGGAACCCTTGGGGGCCATCACAGAATTCTGCATACCATACTCCATAACTTGTTTCAAATCAATACAATAAGATTCTGAGTCAGGAAGAAATAATATTTTTCCTTCATCAAAATCTCTGTGGACCCAGGTGTTGACATATCCTGCTGGTGTATCATCCTTTGTAATCTGATTAGAAAAATCTCAGATATCAGCTTCTAATTTTCTGCGATTCTAAAAAGACATTACTAACCAGTTCCTTCATTCATATAAAAAGTGAACTTTTTCCTTTTTTAATTGAAGTATAGCTGATTTATATTTTGAATATTAATTTCAGATACAATATAAGTGATTCACTATTTTTACAGATTATACTCCATTTAAATCTATGATAAAATAGTGGCTATATTTCCCTGAGCTAAACAATATAACTGTTTTTCTTATTTATTTTATACAAAGTAGTTTGCGTCTCTTAATCCCTTATACCTATATTGCCCCTCTCCTCCCCTCTCTCCTACTTGTAACCACTAGTTTGTTCTCTCTATCTGACTCTGTTTCTATTTTATTATGCATATTCATTTGATGTTTTAGATTTACAGATAAGTGATAACATAGTGTATTTGTCTGATTTATTTCACTGAGCATAATACTGTCTGGGTCCACCCACATTTTTCACAGAACTAGAACAAATAATACTAAACATTTATATAAAACCACAAAAGACCCCAAATTGCAAAGCAATTTTAAGAGAAAAGGAAACAGCTGGAGGTATCATGCTGCCTAACTTGAGTACTGCAAATCTACAGTAATCAAAAGATCATGACACTGGCACAAAAACAGACACATGGATCAATGGAACAGAACACAGAGCCCAGAAATAAACCCAGGCGGTTATGGTCAATTACTTTTCCTTCTGCTGAGTCTTAGGGAGAAAGTCTATTTCCTTGCCTTTTTCTGCTTCTATTCCTTATTCCTTGGTTTGTGGCTACTTCCTCAGTCATCGAAGTGTGGCATCTTCAAATCTGTTTTCTATCATCTCCTCTCTTCTTGCATTTTACTACAAGCAGCAAGAAGAAACCAGGCCACATCTTCAATACTTTTCCTATAAAAATTTTCAGCTAAATATCCAAGCTGACTTCTTACATAGTCCTAGAAAACAGATTAACGGCATCCCAAATAAAATGCTAAGAGAGTCATAGCATAAAGGTTTTAGACAACCTCACTCAAAAGGAGAGAAAATGAAAGAGAAAAAGTCACTGCTCTTAAGTAATTTCAAAATCCAATTTCATTGCATTTTAAGGTCTAGGAATAATCCTCTGCGACTTGAGTCTCACCACTCTGGGCCAGTGCTGTCACTCTGAGTCATTCTTTCTTTTTCATGAAGGTTAGAATGTGTTTGTAGCTGAGTAGTTCAGTCAGCCTATTTCCTGTTTTCGTTCAGACTTTGGAGAGTCCAACAGCCTTCTTTCATCTACTCTATCCATTTAGGATAAAGCTGGTAATATTTTGCTGCTGCAATAGTCTCAAAACTTTATGGGTTTTCTGTGTATGTCATGGAGATTCATTCCATTAAACAAGAAGCTTTTTCACAGGTTTTCCTAGATAATTCCATCTATATTTTTGACTCTTCCTAAGTTGGCAAACCCCTTCATGGATCACAGCATTGTGGTGGTGACTTCAGCCAAGAAATTAAAAGACACTTGCTCCTTGGAAGGAAAGTTATGACAAACTTAGACAGCATATTAAAAAGAAGAGACATCACTTTGTTGACAAAGGCCCATATTGTCAAAGCTATGGTTTTTCCAGTAGTCATGTATGGATGTGAGAACTGGACCATCATAAAGATGGCTGAGCACCGAAAAATTGATGCTTTGGAATTGTGGTGCTGGAGAAGACTCTTGAGAGTCCTTTGGACTCTCAAGCAAGGAGATCAAACCAGTCAATCCTGAAGGAAGTCAACTCTGAATATTCATTGGAAGAACTGATGCTAAAGCTGAAGCTCCAGTTGATGCAATTTGGCTACCTGCTGCAAGTAAATAAAGTCTGACACTGTTTCCACTGTTTCCCCATCTATTTCCCATGAAGTGATGGGACCAGATGCCATGATCTTCGTTTTCTAAGTGTTGAGCTTTAAGCCAACTTTTTCACTCTCCACTTTCACTTTCATCAAGAGGCTTTTTAGTTCCTCTTCACTTTCTGCCATAAGGGTGGTGTCATCTGAAATGCAAAAAAGCAAAATGGCTGTCTGAGGAGGGCTTACAAATAGCTGTGAAAAGAAGAGAAGTGAAAAGCAAAGGAGAAAAGGAAAGATATAAACATTGAATGCAGAGTTCCAAAGAATAGCAAGAAGAGATAAGAAAGCCTTCTTCAGCGATCAATGCAAAGAAATAGAGGAAAACAACAGAATGGGAAAGACTAGGGATCTCTTCAAGAAAATCAGAGATACCAAAGGAACATTTCATGCAAAGATGGGCTTGATAAGGGACAGAAATGGTATGGACTAACAGAAGCAGAAGATATTAAGAAGAGATGGCAAGAATACACAGAAGAGCTGTACAAAAAAGATCTTCATGACCCAGATAATCACAATGGTGTGATCACTGACCTAGAGCCAGACATCCTGGAATGTGAAGTCAAGTGGGCCTTAGAAAGCATCACTACGAACAAAGCTAGTGGAGGTGATGGAATTCCAGTTGAGCTATTCCAAATCCTGAAAGATGATGCTGTGAAAGTGTTGCACTAAATATGTCAGCACATTTGGAAAACTCAGCTGTGGCCACAGGACTGGAAAAGGTCAGTTTTCATTCCAACCCCAAAGAAAGGCAATGCCAAAGAATGCTCAAACTACCGCATAATTGCACTCATCTCACACGCTAGTAAAGTAATGCTCAAAATTCTCCAAGCCAGGCTTCAGCAATATGTGAACCGTGAACTTCCTGATGTTCAAGCTGGTTTTAGAAAAGGCAAAGGAACCAGAGATCAAATTGCCAACATCAGCTGGATCATGGAAAAGCCTAGATAGAGGGTATTACATTTAATGAAATAAGTCAGACTAAAAAAATGCTCTATGTTTTCATTTATATGTGTAAACTAAAAATAAAACAAATGAGTCTATATAACAAGATAGAAACAGACCTGCAAACATAGAAGACAAACTAGTGATTACCAGAGGGAGAGGGGATGGCAAGGGGTAAGATGGCGGTGGTTTAGTCACTCAGTCATGTCCAACTCTTTGTGACCCCAAAGACTGTAGCCTGCCAGGCTCCTCTGTCCATGGAATTTTCCAGGCAAGAATACTGGAGTGGATTCCCTTCTCCAGAGTATCCTCCCAGACATAAACTATTATGCATAAAATACATAAGCACATACAGTGTACAGCACATGGAAATACACTCATTATTTTATAATAAATTTAAATGTAATATAATCTATAAAAGTATTATAAGTTCCACTTTTTCTTTTGTGTTATTTATTTCTGAGCACTGTTTTCCAAGAATTTTAAAATATTTTTATCAAGGTAAAAAGATTCTAATTTGAGCTTTATTTTAATTATATTAAACTTACAATATAAGTTTAGACAAGGTAATATATAACAGTATTCAGACTTATCATCCAGAAATATGGTATACTCGTTTATTCAAGCATGCTTTCATTCATTTCTTATTAGAGCTATTTCTACATGTTTTATATTATTGGTTACTGTGAATGGAATTTTAAATTATTAGTATTTTATTCTCTGAATGTTTACTGTTATTATGGAATTGATAAGCATTTATCTCTATAAATGATTTCAAGGATATATTTGTGAGTAAAACCACTGCATTTTCAGATAATTCCAAGCCAAGTAGGATTGTTACTATCTTAAGAGCAGGTAGGAGATTCAAAGTTAACCAAAAGTAGATAGAAAGAAAATCAGGATCAAAATGCAGATGTACATGTAGTTATTTTTTTAAAGGAGAGCATAAAAGCATAAAGTATTCTTGCCCAGAAAATCCCATGGGCAGAGGAGTGTAGGGGGCTGCAGTCCATAGGGTCACAAAGAGTTGTACAGGACCAAAGCAACTTAGCACACGCTCTTTATTTTCATCCATCTTGCATAGATTTCCTGAAGAACTTTTACAAAACACAAATCTTATTACAATTTTCTTTGACTAAAGCTCTCAATAATTTTCTGCTATCCTGTGGGACTTACACTGAGCCTACTATCTCTTCTCAATATGAACTGCCTTATGATTTAGGTCCCTTTCCTGGTTTATGTATGTGTTTTGGGTCTACCATCCCATAGATCCTGTGCTATAGCTACAATGAAATATTAAGTTTTACCCAACTATGACAGGCACTTTCACATTGTAAACACAGAATGTTAGCCTCCCTTTCTCTGGTATATTTGGGGGAAAGTTAGTATGTCTTATATCTGATCCTGAGCTATCCCTTTGGTGTTGCTGTTGTATGAGATATGACTCCCTCTGCTCTCAGCTCTAGTCATCATTAACTCTATGGCTGGATACCACCTGATACTTCAGGATGCTCTAATCTTCTGCAGCTGCAATGGAAAATGATATAGGGACAGACACTCCTTCCTTTATGCGCCCATCCCTTAATTCTCCACAAGAATCAAGACAAATAGTCTTCTGTATATGAGACTTTATTGCAATGTTGATAATTAGAAGAATTAAAATGAATGTAAAACAAATCTAGATGCTATGAATCACCATTTCTTGTGTTCAAGGAAAACGAATCCTTTATTCCTTTGTTCCTAGACTTGCTTTCCCATCCTGACTTTTCTCCTCTCTCCCTCTGAAGTAACTGCATACTTCAGTGCATCCCAGGATTAGTATTCAGCCCAATCCTACTCCTAGTTCCTTCCCCCAGGATACTCCAATCCATCCATAACCATTAAAGTTGTTCTGGCTTTAGAACCATGAGGCTTTGGCAGCAGAGTCCAGGGAGTGCACTAGGAAACATTTTGTCACACCATCTATACTCTTCTCTAAGATCTCTATCATGGTGTGAGGCACAGTCAATACACTTCCTAATTCCTTGTGTAGTTTGGGGTGAGTAACTACTAAGACACGTACACACCAGAGAAGACCTTTATAACAACATTAGAAACAATAATCAAAAACCACCTTAAAGTGAAGAACTAACTCAATGGAAAAGACCCTGATGTTGGGAAAGGTTGAAGGCAGGAAGAGAAAGGGACAACAGAGAATGAGATGGTTGGATGACATCACTGACTC
>NW_011494855.1:1756116-1757865 GCF_000754665.1 Bison bison bison | reverse complement strand
GGGAGCTGAGGGGGAGGGGTGGTGGGGAGAGGTTAGATGTGTGAATGTTAGAGAAGAAAAAAGTTACTGCCTTTTTATTTAAAATATTTTCACTTCTTATTTCTCCTGCTAAAAATGCTGCTTCTTCTAATGAAAAGATTCAAGTTGAAATGTCTTCTCTGTGATACCTTTCCTAACTCCCCTGTAGCCATGCAATAGTCTCCCCTAGGCTTTGCATAGTAAACTGGACTTCTACTGTAGCTTTCAATATATTTCTGTGTTTATTTACATCTACTTGTCCCATATTGCCTGTGAGCTCCTGTGAGGACAAAAACTATGTTTTATTCATCTTTGTCTTCTAGTACTTTACCACCATAGGTGCTTAATAAGCGTTTTGTGAATAAATGAAAGAAGAAATGGATACCTTAAGTTATACAAGTTAGTGGCAGAGTAGATAGTAAAACTCAGACTTTCTGACTCCTACTCTACTATTTCCCACCATCATCTAATTTGGTCTCCAAATAACAGTTAATTTCCAAATCATAGATTTGAAATCCAAGAAATTTAGTGAATTGTTCAATGTCATACTCATAATGTCAGAAGTGCTATGATTTCCGTCAGGATAGGCTAGATTGTGCTGTAGGAATAACCAAAAAATTCCAAAGGCCTAAAACAACAAAGTTCTATCTATTACTCCCAATATAGTTCCACCATGGGTTAGGAGGGACAGTTGTTGACACCTTCATTCAAAGACAAAGGTTGATGGACCAGCCACAAATGTGAGCACTGCTTACTGCTATGGCAGAGTTCTGGCACTAGCTGTGGCATGGAAGTTACACATGTAGTGTCCACTCACAGCTCATGGCATAAGACCAGTCATATTCCCCACCAACCAATAAGGAGATCAGGAAACACAATTCTTCCATGTTCCTTGATGGAGGAAGGACTGGAAATACTTGGTTAGCAACCATTTTTCATAGAAATGTAAGTTAATCAGAGCTTTTGTAGAAATATCTATGGTAAGTATGAAAAAGTGAAAATTGAAAGTTCTAGTTGCTCAGTCCTATCCCGACTCTTTGCAACCACATGGACTGTAGTCTGCAAGGCTCCTCTGTCCATGGAATTCTCCAGGCAAGAATGCTGGAGTGGGTAGCCATTCCCTTCTCCAGGGGATCTTCCTGACCCAGGGATAGAACCCAGGTATCCCACATTGCAGGCAGATTCTTTACCATCTGAGCCACCAAGGAGGTCCCATAATAAGTATATCACAAATCTAAGTTGAGTATAATTTTCATATATATAAGTTGAGTATAATATTCATATCTAGCCTTGAATTCTTTCTCCCAAGCAACTCTGGAATCTCTTATTTCAGAAAAGATACAATAGATGTGAGATATATTTTAAGATGATTCTGATTAAATAAAATGAATGTGAAACTGTTCAATAAATTATACATCTTGGCTTAAAACTAAGATATTTGAGTGAAAAATGGCTGACTTAAACCATAGAGAAGGTGATTATAGGAAAAACCATCATAAGTTTTTCTCGATGACTTAAAGAAATAGACTTAAAGTCAATATTTAAATGTCAAATTAGGTGATTTTCATAAGGGTTACATAAAAATGCCATGGCATACAAAAAATAAAAAAAGACATTTGGTAGGAAAGCCCAAGATTCTAGACCTAAGTTCATCATGAATTAGCTATGTGTCCTGGGTGGCATCTGGTCCCATCACTTCATGGGAAATAGATGGGGAAACAGTGGAAACAG
>NW_011494855.1:1755537-1756016 GCF_000754665.1 Bison bison bison | reverse complement strand
GGGGTGAGTAACTACTAAGACACGTACACACCAGAGAAGACCTTTATAACAACATTAGAAACAATAATCAAAAACCACCTTAAAGTGAAGAACTAACTCAATGGAAAAGACCCTGATGTTGGGAAAGGTTGAAGGCAGGAAGAGAAAGGGACAACAGAGAATGAGATGGTTGGATGACATCACTGACTCAATAGACATGAGTTTGAACAAACTCCAGGAGCTGGTGATGGACAGGGAAGCCTGGCGTGCTGCAGTCCATGGGGTCACAAAGAGTCAGACATGACTGAGTGACTGAACTGAGCTTAAAGCAAATTTATTCTCTGTGCAAAAGGCCTGCACTGTTTCCCCTGGCCACAATTTACATAGAACTGAATCTTTTAATACAGAGCACATTTACCTTCTTTTTATATTCTTTCTCTAAGTCCCAGATAATGTCTGAAGGATTACTGGATCTTTGAAAGTGGTCCATTAGGATACCA
>NW_011494855.1:1751298-1755437 GCF_000754665.1 Bison bison bison | reverse complement strand
TACTTGGGCTCCAAAATCACTGCAGATGGTGACTGCAGCCATGAAATTAAAAGACGCTTACTCCTTGGAAGGAAAGTTATGACCAACCTAGATAGCATATTGAAAGGCAGAGACATTACTTTGCCAACAAAGGTCTGTCTAGTCAAGGCTATTGTTTTTCCAGTGGTCATGTATGGATGTGAGAGTTGGACTGTGAAGAAAGCTAAGCACCAAAGAATTGATGCTTTTGAACTGTGGTGTTGGAGAAGACTCTTGAGAGTCCTTTGGACTGCAAGGAGATCCAACCAGTCCATTCTAAAGGAGATCGGTCCTGGATGTTCTTTGGAAGGAATGATGCTAAAGCTGAAACTCCAGTACTTTGGCCACCTCATGCAAAGAGTTGACTCATTGGAAAAGACCCTGATGCTGGGAGGGATTGGGGGCAGGAGGAAAAGGGGACATCAGAGGATGACATGGCTGGATGGCATGACCAACTCAATGGACGTGAGTTTGAGTAAACTCCGGGATTTGATGATGGACAGGGAAGCCTGGTGTGCTGCAGTTCATGGGGTCGCAAAGAGTTGGACACGACTGAGTGACTGAACTGAACTGAACTGGGTGTTCTGTAGGTATATAAAATGAAAAATGGAAGAGATGTATAAGGTTTCTTGCAACCTAAAGTTATTTGACCTATGTAATTCAACTTGTCATAACTCAATTTAGGAGCAACTACTAGGGTAATTAGAGTAATAATTACTATAGCAAGTACACTCCAAAATTTCAATGGCTTAAAATAACATAATTTTATTTCTCACCCACAGAATAGTATTCCTCTCTAACAGGTGATTTTTTTCCCACACTCTGACTCAGGAAATCCATGTTTTCTTCCATCTAGTGATTCCATCCTTCACTGGAGCCTCAGAGTCCTCTGCTTCTACTCAGAAGAAGCAGGGGGCATAGTGGAGAAGCCCAGTCTAGATGGGGCACACATCACTTCTGCTCACCTTCCATTGGACAAAGACCCCACTAGAGAGAACACACAGCCCTACGTGGATGCAGGGAGGACTGGAAGATGCAGTGGATGGCTGGAGACCCTTCTCCCAGTACCAACTTCATCCTGTGGAAGTAGGGAGCCAAATTTGTGGAGAAGATTTTACCCTCATCTAGTTTCTCTTGATGGCCACCTCCCTCCTTCAAAGAATTAACCGCTCCTCTCTGTTGCTCCCCCTGCACTCAGACAGAATGCTATCCTGGTACCTCTACCACTTGATTCCTTTAGGTGACAAATATTCAAAGGCAGGGACCACTGTTTATTCAGCCATATATTTCTCAGCACCTGGCCCTATTCTGGAACAAAGTATTATTCAATAACAAATTTTGGCTAAATGAATTTACTCAAAATCCTCTCTCCTACCTTTATGTTTTTTTTTCCCACAATATGTTAACTTTGAAAAGTATCTTAAATCTAAAAAATTTTGTTGTAGATCTTTATCAGAACCCATTTGTCCTGCAAATTTTGTTAGGATTATTACATGAAAAATCTCATTATGTGTCTAGATATAAATGATGATTCCCAGCCCTTCATTCTCCTCTGGAAACCATATTCCCTTCATAAGCAGATGGAGGACAAGGCTCTTTTTGAAATCCTGATCTTAGAGACAGGGCTTGAAATATCCCTTCATTCTTTCAACTTATCTCCATAAACCCCAGGTTTTTAAGTGAATAAAAGTGAAAATTGTAAGTCATATTGTACCTCTAGAATAATTAGACTGTGTAAACTTACAAAAAATACGCAAGTGTACCCTGAAACAGGGCTTCCCAGGTGGCACTAGTGGTAAAGAACCCACCTGCCAAAGCAGGAGACATAGAGACATGGGTTTGATCCCTGCGTCAGGAAGATCCCCTGGAGGAGGGCGTGGTAACCCAGTCCAGTATTCTTGCCTGGAGAATCCCATGGACAGAGGAGCCTGGCGGGCTACAGTTCATAGGGTCACACAGTCAAACACAACTGAAGTGACTTAGCATGCACACACCCTTAAAAATAACATTTAAACAATAGAAAACACCTAAAATATTTTGTCCATAAGGAATAGTGAACATTTTGAAAAAAAATTTACTTTCTGGTCAATTACTATTTATTCCAGACCAAACATATAAATATGTAATGATATGTGTATTGCAGAATCCATTCATTTATCCAACATTTATTAAGTACCTAGTTTGACTTATTAGCCTAGATTATTTAGGAAAAATCAAACCATTTTTTCAAATTACCTGGGTAATTATAGAATATTCAGCACTGGATATGCAGCAAGATCTTTGGGGAGAATTTTTAATTATAACATATGGCTCTTTAAGGACAGGAGCTCACATCTACCCATTCTTGACTTTCCAATAAATATTTATAGAATAAGTTACTACCAAAATAAATCCTCTTTGTTTTTAAATTTGTTTTAAAACTTTTTTACCTATGACGATATTGAACTTTATCAGAATCCTGTGATCCTGGAAAACAGCAATAATTAAAACAAACAAAACATCTTTTTGTGTTCCAGGCAGTGATTTACTGTAAAGAAACAACTTTTCCCAGGTGAGTTAGGTAAGATTAATCGAGGCTCCCCTTGTTTACCTATGACAAAGACAGATAAAATCTCTTTCTTTCACTTACAAATGATTAGCTGAACTACTTATCTCCACTGATTAATAAGGACAGAATGCTTGTTAATCAAAGTTTGCTTAAGCCTCTCTCCTTCCACCAAATCTCTGAACTTTGACCTGAGCCATCATAAAACTCCTACTAGGAGTCCCGCCTGAGAATAGGCAGCTTCAGGATAACACAATCCCTGATCCACTCCCATCCCACTTACCCACATTCTGTTTTTACTAGCCTTGTTTATTTTTCCCTATGAAAGAAAAACCCTTTTTGACTAAGTTTTGAATGCTTTCAAAGCTCACTGCAATAGTCCCTCTCCACCATTAAAACAGACTCTTTCTGCTGTAATAACCCTTTCAAAAAAATCTCTTCTTACTTAAGTTCCAGATTTTTTTTTCAATTTTATACCTACATTAAAAGAAAATTACTCCGCCTAACACACCCAAAACACAAATGTGAACTAAATATCTAATAGACTCTAATTTTATTTTTCTCATCTGACATCATATAGGGTATGATTTTCTGATTCCATGACATAAAAATGTGTATTAATATCCAAGGTGAATAAGGTAAATATTTAGAACCTATACCAAACAAAGACAATTTTAGAAATAAGAATTTGGGATTTTGTCTTGGGATTTGGGGCACACTTATAGGAACACACACACACACACACACGCAAAATGACACCTGAATGTTAGGGGCTACTGTGTTATTATACCAACTCTCTTTTCTTAAGATTGAATATGTACTGCCATCTACTGGTAAGTGGTACAAAATCAAGTTAATATGTAGAGAGCAGTTTCTACAAAATGATGAGAGCATATTTGCTGAAAAGATAGTCTTTTCAATACGTAACAGACCAAATAACAAATACTTATGTTTTATATGCATTATTTATTGACCCACCATGTTTAAATACTCTTCTATCTCAGTTCAGTTCAGTTGCTCAGTCGTGTCTGACTCTTTGTGACCCCATGAACCGCAGCATGTCAGGCCTCCCTGTTCATCACCAACTCCCGGGGTTCACCCAAACCCATGTCCATCAAGTCGGTGATGCCATCCAACCATCTCAGCCTCTGTCGTCTCCTTTTCCTCCTGCCCTCAATCTTTCCCAGCATCAGAGTCTTTTCAAATGAGTCAGCTGTCCACAGGAAGTGGCCACAAGTATTGGAGTTTCAGCTTCAACATCAGTCCTTCCAATGAACACCCAGGACTGATCTCCTTTAGGATGGACTGGTTGGATCTCCTTGCAGTCCAAGGGACTCTCAAGAGTCTTCTCCAACACCACAGTTCAAAAGCATCAATTCTTCAGTGCTCAGCTTCTTTATAGTCCAGCTCTCACATCCATTATGACCACTGGAAAAACCATAGCCTTGACTAGATGGACCTTTGTTGGCAAAGTAATATCTCTGCTTTTTAATATGCTGTCTAGGTTGGTCATAACTTTCCTTCCAAGGAGTAAGCATCTTTTAAATTCATTGCTACAATCACCATCTGCAGTGAT